>NC_142819.1:5442599-5742599 GCF_057945365.1 Rhopilema esculentum | reverse complement strand
AAGCCAAATTCAAATTTCCTGAAACTAGTGAGAATAATATTAGAATTTGGAAGAGAAGAGTTTATTTCCATTTTAAGATTTATGGTCTTTTTTCATCTGTTTTTTTTTTAATTACCACTGGTATTTACACTTTGCTGAACACCTCAAAGAGGCTTGTAGTAATGATACCCACCAAGTTTGTGATTCCTGAATCAGTTTTCGATCTCAAAAATTAAGGCAAATTATAAAATATGTGCATAATTGGTGTTGGATGTGCAAATATTCCTTGTTTGTATAAACAATTCCAGATTAAGGATTTGGAGATTTTAAAATCCTGGTGCATTTCCTTAAACAAAAGGTTCCTTTTTAGATGGTAGTGAAATTCAATTAACTACGGTTAAACATATGCAAACTTTATTATACTTGTCACTATTTAAGAGATTCATTCTGTGTTTTACAAAGCAAATTTTTGTTGTAAAACAAAGTGACAGACCTTTTATATCAATTTATATTAAGAGATTTCTTAGACAAATTTGAGCAGGATTGTACCGGATGACTTAGCTAATTGGGATAAGTTTGATCAGCTTGTACTTTGAAGGCTGATAGTATACAAGTTCACCAAATGTACATTCCTTAGCCCACCCACCTTATTTTTGTATTCCTTTGCCCACCCAAGCAAGAACACTTATTTTGTCATAATTGTGTACCCTGTTTCTTCATATTTTTTGTGTAGCTTTCTTAAGGTTAAGAATCAATGTTTTATTGTTCCCAGTCACAGATGCCAGACCCAAAAACCTACAAACAGCATTTTGAAAGCAAACATCCAAAAGTTGATCTTCCTGAAGAACTCAAGTCAGTTTGAGGAAAAAGAAGGAAGATTATGGTAAGAATCTTTATGGCAGCTACATTCTCTTTTCAAAACAAATGATTCAAAGGCAAAAAGAGACAAGAAACTTACTGATGAAGAAAGATGACCTTGAAAATGTTATAAACAAAGAAATATATACAGCCCCTTACATTGAACTGTTCACCAAATTTTACCATATCAGCCACTTTCTGATTTGCAACTTTCAAAGGATACCTCACCAATACCTGTTTATTTCTTATTTCAGAAGCAACTGGAGAAAGAGAAATGAAGACTGTCTTTCTTTTGCTTGGTTATCTAAAAGTCAATACTGTGAACAAATTGATAATTTATGACCTTATGAACAAGAAACATTTAACTCTTGTGTTGAACATGAGCTTGAAAGTGCCATCTCAGTTTAACAAAAGTTACTTGCTTGGTTAAAAACCCTTAAGGAAAGCTTTCTTCTTTTATATTCAGCCAATAAAAAAAGGATAACAAGCTTCACCTGTCCCAATGCAAAATCATTGAAAAGCAAAATGCCAAACTGTGTTTCTGGATCTCCATTTGCAGGATGGTACTGTTTCTAAATCAATGATGAATTAAAATTGAGGAATTGTGTACCTGTGAAACAGCCTCAATAAATAAATGAATTTAATATCACTCTTGAAACATTGATTATCAACTTTTTGTTCTTCACCTCTTTTTGAAATTTTTGCTGCAATTAAATGTGCTATATGAAGCCTTTATAAATTCCACTGCTTGATCCAGAGGCTCTCAGTGCCCCTACACATTCTTCTAGCTTCATTTTTCAAAACCTGTTCTCCCTTTTTTTTTCTTTTTTGCGAACTGGATTGAAGTAGTAAATTATAACAAGCAAAATGTTTTTTCATAGCTGCAATGTTACTTGGGGACAATTGTCACCCTGTGATCAACAAATATCACCCTCAAGAATAATATCTTCCCTTAGAAAAAGTCACATAATGTGTAAGGCAATGCTAGGAATCATATTTTTGTTGCAGATGTTATTTTATGGCTGTGTTTGCTAGTTAAAAATCTGGATATCAAGGCTTTTGCGTCAGGTGAAACCATAGTCTTGCAAATGTTTGCATCTATAACATTTCTTGGAAAATGTAGCATATTTGAAAGATGTGAAAGATTTTTTGAACGGTCATATCTCTCTATCTAGTATTTTAATCACTTCTCAATGATAGAACATTGCATCTAGGGGATTTTCTGTTTCCTGAGATCATCATTTTCTGTGCCCACATTCGCTTTTTGATGTTTATTTGAATTCTCCCCTCAACAAGATGTTGTCCCTGCATCATCATGCACTGATTGCATGTTGACTAGAAACTAGAAAGCTACAACAGTATCCTGTTTGAAAGGGAGTGGTAGATGAAGAGATTATGTAACATACATTGGTGCCTTGTGTGAGATTAATACCAAGCTGATTATAAATATAGTTGTGTGTAGGGCAGGGATGGCCAACATTATTTACCTGCGTGCTAACTTTGAGGTGTTTGACATTTTTGTGAATCAGGCTAGGCCTGGAAAGGTTGAACAAATATACATATGAACAACTTCATTAGTTGTTGTTGCTGGTGCTAGATCTAGAAAGCTACTTAATTTCTGGATCAAGAAGTTTTTTGTTCAGTTCTATGTAGGGAGTCATTTTGATTACTTTCTAATTTTCTGAACAAGTGAACACTCTTTTTCCATCTGTTTGATTAGAAAGCTATTTGTGGTGTTCATTCATTTTAAAGAGTGAGATGCCATTATATTAAGTGACTATCACTGCAAATAACCATTTCTCCAAGTCAGAATCAGACCTGCCAAGTCTTGTCACATTTTGTGTGAGTTCCACGCATTTTAGAAGCAAGAAGCAATAGAAAGGACATTAGAAGCAACGTAACTAATTAGGTAAAACAATAGATCTCATGCATCTGGGAACATAAATTTAACAGCTATGCAGAATGTCACTGAATGACAGATAATTGTTTAATCAAAGTTTTTCTTGGAAGACCAATGTGTCTTTTTGCAAGAAAGCAAATTGATTAAAAGAATTGCTGAGCAGAAGATTTAATAGATATAGAAAATGAGCCGAAGAATGTCTGTCCTATATTTAGGGAGGTGCATGGATGCCAGAGAAAGGGGGGTGCAGGGGGTCAACCACCCCTGTTGCCTTTTGATAAGTTGGGCAAGAGTGCCCTTTTAATTAATGTGCCCTTGAAACTGGTCAATTGTGAAAATTAGAGAGATTCATATGAAATTCTATTGTAGTGCTTACTTCATGATGACATTTCTCATAATTTGTAAAATTAATCCTTATGCCAAGAGTTAGTCAATTTTCATGATACCTATAGAAGGTCGAAATAAAATGGCAGTTAGTAGAAGCAATTATTGTTCGGGAGACAAAACCTTAAGTCTTCAGACCTTTGTTTCGAAACAATACCGTCTTAAACCAACCAGTGTTGTAGGGTCATAGCAGTATTCGCAAGTATTCGGAAGCTGTTTTGTCTGGGACCACACAACTTCCCGTCAGTGCTCCAAGTGATAATGCGCGTGTGCAATGACGCTGAAACGGCGGCTAGTGCATGTTGTGCATGTCTGGAAGACGGGCATGATTCATCTCCCAAACAAATTAGCACTCAAGCCCTTGGTCGTTTCGACGTCCCTGGGGAGGTGACCCATTCTGTCTATAACCATGGTCGCAATTAGTAATAAATTTTTAGAAACTAAAGTATAAAGGCAATATATCTTGCAATTTGCACGAAAGTAGGAATATTTCTGAGATTCTCGAACAAATCTAGTCCTACAATTCTTGCGGTTCTTGGAAAGGTTAGTGCCACGGCAGCGAGGCTTTTCTATAATGGTTGCTCAAGGAATTTACGGAAGTAGCAACGGAAAATTGTCGCTTGCATGAACCTCAGGTGTCTAATGAAAGCGACAATAAAGATAAGTGTCCCAACTTTGACGGCTGAACCAGCCTCGCAATTGTTTTTAAGAAGATGGAAGATGGTTGATTCGGAAGACATATTCTATCTCGTGGATACAAATCGAAACAATTTAGGGAAATGGCTTCCTTGGGTTAAAAACACCAATTCAGTTGAAGATTCCATGGAATTTGTGGAAAAAAGTATTGAAGAGTTCGAAAAAGGTAACAGATTCGAGTATGGTTTGTACCTTGAAAATGATAAGGACCGAACTAAGGGGAATTTGATCGGTGCAGTTGGATTGGTCAGAGTTGAAAAAGATGAAGCGGAGATTGGATACTGGCTTTCAAAACAAGGAGAGGGAAAAGGATTCATGGTGACAGCAGTGAAGGAATTGATTAATGAGAGTCAGCAGGTGCTTGGCCTAACGAGGTTTGTCATAAAGACGGTAGAGAATAACTTGAAGAGCAGAAGAATACCAGAAAAACTTGGCTTCCTCGAGACGGGTTTCTCCAAAGAACAAGTTATACTAGATGATGTTCCTAGAAAATTATCAGTTTACCAGCTGGTTTTAGATCAAGATTTAAATAGCTGTACCAATGACTGAAACTCAATTCGATTCATAACAATTATCACGAAGCCTTATGCAAACCTTGAATCGATAAGTTTTTCTTTATGAAAGTATTTGAAAAAATACCCATCGAAATTTGTTAATCATATCTGTCTACAAATAGATTGAACTGATCCTTTATCTTTCTATTACTAACCAGAAAGAAGGTTTGGCTTTTTAGGGAAGTCAGGGCTGTTGGCGAAGAAGCAAAACTTTCGAAAGTGATAAAATGCAAATATCTTATACCAAAGCCTCATAAATCCGGGGCTAAAGTATTTTTTTGCTCAAAAAATATTTCTGTGACTACTTTCTAACCATATTTTTTAAAATAAATAATGCAGACTCTGGTACTCAGGGTATCGATATAGATAATCCCTTTCATAGTTTTATCCACCAGAAGAGTTTAAAAAAATGTGTAAGGAAGGAACATTTTAGAGACAGCATCTTTTATTTTTTTATGTTAAAGAAATGTTCAATTTTCGACTTCTAAGTGCCACACTCTTATATTTAATTATTTTCCCGTCTGCAAATATGAAGAGGCCAAATCTTGGTACCCTGGGTACCAGAGCCGCAAAAATTAAAAAATAATGAGAGCTGCCGCAGCTCTCATTATTTTTTAATATTATTTTTTAATTTTTGCGGCTCTGGTACCCAGGGTAGCTTTTTGGTAACCTGGAGCTTGGCCCAAAAAGAGGAAGGAAAGGATTGCCTTTTTGATAACGCCTGACAAGGGAAAGGGAGGGAGGGGGTCATAAAAATTCACTTTTTAAATGTTGTTGTTAATCTGCCTGTGTTTTTTACCTGATCTCTTACCCATTAATTATTGCAAAGAAATGACTGATGAATGAAAGTTTACTTTTTTATAGGAGCGGTTTAACGGGGCGTCAGTAAAGCGGCCCTTGTCATCACTAGAATGGTAAACTTCGATTAGATCAGGGCCTCTTTTAATATACTAACTAGGGGGGCAATTTCCCCTGCAGCCCCAGTGACTTTCCATTGTTTCAAACAATAGGCGATTTTCTTCGCAGCTAATTTCTCTTGAAAAGGCTTTGGATTAGATAAATAACAAATTGATTAAAAGTGTCACAGTTACAAAACAATTTGGTGTGAAAATAAAGAATATGTGCTTTATTGTCATGTCCTACTTTTCAATACAATTGTCTCTAGTTATAAGGTTATAAGGATGCACGAAGATTTTGAAGATTCCTTCAAGTGACACATTTCTAAAAGAGTTGGTCTCCAAGGAGGCAATTCAAAACTCCACCGCATTTTACAATAGATGAATAGTTCAGAAGTGGTTTAGATGGTAACGAGAACAAAGGCTGCTAAGGGCAATGGATGTCGAGATTATTGTGTTTCAAAGGAGATCTCTAATAAGCTTGACAGTGAATTTCTTAGTTCATGCGTGTGGACAATACGAAGGAATTTCAAATCTCAATAGAAATAAATGAAACGCTTCAGAGGGCAAGAGTGAATCTCATATTTTTTTGACCAGCAAATAGACAAGGGTGTTACCTTATCATCGAGGACGATTTCTACGATCTTTGATTTACCAAAAGGTGCAAGCAAATCCAGACATCATAATGGTAGCTGAATCAGAGTCGTCGAAGGTCAGTAACCATTACGGTACATTATTATATTACCCATCTTTTTATTTCAAATATCATCTAGGCCACGAAGAAAGGTGAAACTTCAACACATTATGGTTAAAATTACTACCACGCTATACTGATTTACTTTCTTTATTCATCAACTTATACTCTGCCTAGAAATCTACCCTCAATGTGCCCCAAATTAACGTCGTGACCCCGCGTTTTAATTTTTCGAAAGGAAGGAATCGCACCAAGAACAAGATAAAATGGTAAAACATTATTAAGAACTAAATATCTTCTTAATACTGTTATCTTATAAATACGTTTCTTTACTATTTTAAGTAAATGCATAAGAAGCTGTTTTGTTTTTATTCATTCTGTTTTCAATTTAAAGAGACTGTTGTGACATCCATGCATCATTTAATTTCATTTGGGACGTTCATCATTTTCAGACCTCATTTTCACCCAGCCCCCCGTTTATTGGGATTTGGGTTATTTTACAACCACACACCCAGCCACCCTTGTCTATTCCGAACACCGGAGTACATGTTCGTGTTTTCGTTCATGGCATTTTTTTAACGGGCTTTGTACATGATCACTTTAAACAAATTTCATTTCCCTCCTGTCTTGACAAGTTCATTCTTATTTTGGCACTGAAGAAAACGGTTCCAGCTCGTGTTATCTTTTATACTTCTGTCAGCAACGAATCATTTATATCAATCTCTGCTTAAAAGAAAAATTTTATATTTTGTAAATTGTTTATATATGCGTAGCATCAGAAATAATTGCACGATCCGTTATGTTGTGAAAGATTTACCTCAAAACCGGATTTTTGCATTAGAATTAGGAACGAAACAACGGCTCCAGCAAGACAATCGGAGATCACCCCCCCCCCCCCCCTCCACCCCCCCCTCCTCCCCCCAATCACAGTACTAAATTTTGCCGCGGTAGTACAGAATGGCCATACAATACTGACTTTTAAAAAAAATGTGAGTCCGAACAAGATAATCGACACTCTCTTATTACCCCAAACCAAAACATTTTTCAGTAAATTTTTTCAAGAAGACAAAGTTTTTATTATCATTGGGAGCTGTTAATACTTTAGAATATCATAAAGATTTTTGGGTAGTTTGGGGAGAAAACTTTTGTCTTTAGCCCCCATGAAATACAACTTTCACTGCGCCCATGGCTAGCATTCAAAGTATGAATTCAGTCTTGGCAAGTTAAATCGCTGCCCATGTGGTTAAAATAGGAGGAGCCTTCAATGTGTTCATTAGTTGAAGGGAGATCAATCCATAGAAATTTTCTACTACATTTTAGATGCAAATCATTACTGTTTTTTCTGAAGTCCTCTTCTACTGAAGGAAATCACGTGCCTTTTTACAATGGTGAATTCCCTTTAGCAGTGACATACTGAAGATGTTGTGTCAAGAATTTGGTCGTCAAGACCTTAAAAACTGTTGTGCAGTATTGTTTTGGCTCCATTCTTTGTACAACAAACGACTGTCTCCATGTTTTGACTCTATGTTTCATGCAAAAGACAAATGACTGAATAACAGCTTCTGACGCACCAATCGGTGATATGAACCTGATGATTGCGTTTAACATGAAGCTGGAAGTAGCAGCTTAGAACCGTTCGTTCTATGCACCATGCACCACATAAGCGTGAAACGATGGTACGATATATTCACGAATAAAATGGTTATATAATCTATACACGAATAACGTGGTTATTTTGTAAGTAAATCTGAAATGCATTCAAATGGGTTGATTTGAATAAAAATAATGCAATGGCTCGCTTTGTCATATTGTAATCATTGCTACAGTTTCGGTTACAAAAGTCAATTATGCGAAAAAGATGTAGGAGAGATAGAGCAAATTTTTTAGGTATCAAGAAAAGAACAAAAGGAAGAAGAAGGTAATAAAAAAATAAAGAAAGGAGAAATCAAAAGTAAGAGCAAGTAAAGGCTAAAGTGATATGTTAGCCTTGATGTTGCACAAAAACAACCGAAAGGAAATCTGGCATTCAAATATTAAACATTCAATATTGATGACCAGCCCTAATCTGCTGCTTCTTCTGACCCCCTTCCCCCATGCCTCATTGAAGAAATCTTCGCCTACAATTTTGAATTTTCCCTGCATTCAATTTAACATACTCTCTGGGTCAGAAAAGGTGAACCAGCTGATTAGTAGCCTTTTCAGCTGATTGAACCCCCTGATTATTAACTTAAGACTGAGCCATGAATCCCCCACCGTCTTTCATGACCTGTATTTTGTGTGTCAGTGTATTAAGTACATAAATATAATTCCCTGACCTCTGAGATCGTGAAGGGGTGTGAACTTTAAAAAGCGCTTTGAAGACACAATTCATGTTATTTTTATTCTTACCCTCTCTTTGTCATTGATGAGCAGCTTAAATTCACCCCTCTTTTCACTGTGAGTCTATTAAATTGCATTGCAAATTTTAAAGCTGGTGGTACCTTTTTTAATTTTGCAGATTTGCACAAAAACATTTGAAATTTGTTAAACATTTTAATCTTTCGTTATAGTTTCGAATGACACCAAGCTTAAAGAAGAAGCTAGGTGCAGTTTATCGCCCATATTTTCTCGCCTTGTCAGTTCTTGGCATCGGAATTTGTATTGGTTTGATCGTATGCGCTGCGATACTGAAAGATTTTGATTCAAACCTTAAGGATCAACTTTTCCATATCTGGGTCGCCATTCCTGTGAGTATGCTCTTTGAATGTCTATTTGTAAAGGAGCCTAATTTTGTCTCTTATTCTCTGCCACTAACTTTTACTTACTAACCCTACTTTTACCTGAATTGTTCAATTAAAACAGCACACAGATTTTAAGCAATGTTGCATGCATTCACACACAAACAATTCTAAGCTATGTGTCCCTTCACAGATATGTACTTTTCCATTCATATCATCTAATTTTGCTCTCGTTTTTAAAAAAATAGTACTGATGGCCAGTTTTCTTTATGGAACCATGATGGAACAATCACCTATCGGTCTTTTGATGGTCGCGAAGAAACGTCGTAAACAGCCAGGGAGAATCTACTCAAATGATGACTCAAGTGATGACATCATAAGCAGCAAATTTAAGATTTTTCGGTTTTCCGGCTGTAGCATCCACAGAGGTTTTTTCAATTCCATAAAGAATTTAGCTCCGTTTACGATAATCTCATTTTGTGAATAGCAAAAAGCATATAGGACAGGTGCTATCTTGTTGCTTTAAGTGTTTTCATGATCTTGGAAAAGTGTAGGACCTCTAATTCTGCATATAAAGGACCTCTTATTTGTACTTTGATCAGCATCATGAGTTCGACTTTTCTTTTAGATTTTGCTGCCAGCTGTTGTTGGAATCACTGTTTTCATAACGAAATCAAGAAAATTGGTACGCTTGCCTTTTCTTTAACTACAAATGCAACGTTACCTAAAATTGTCAACAAGTAGCTTTGTCGGAGTGACTAATGAAGAACAGTATTGAAAGAGATATTGATACGAAGTTCACTTCAGAATTCATCGCATCTGTAATACATAAGGGTCTTTTTGGACAGCTAATTTTCCTATAACAGGCTCATAAAAATATGAAATCTGACGTTTTTACAAACTGCATCCTGTTAAGCGGCTTTTTTATTATATTGGTTTGTTTACCTTGGTAAGAAAAGCGTTTGACTATAAGGTCACAATGTTATACTCATTTCACGTAAAAATATTTTAAAACTTATTGGCATCGGGAACCTTTTTTTCTTCTTATCATTTTCCTTACTATGTATCATTAGAAATTTGTTCAGCAGGGCAGTATAGCGTCAGTCTAGGACTTTTTGCCCTACTTTTTGTCCCTTGTTAATGATACTTGTGTCCTAGGTCATCCTTTTCCTGATCTGCTCCCTCACTGTGACCGTGCTCTGTGCTGCTGCTTCACTCTTGACTGGCATCAGATACTGGTTGGATGGCTGGTACACCACTCGCGAAAGGCTTGATGCTGGAAACAAGTGCTCGGTTCAGAATAATGCCTGCGCATGCACTGGTGTTTTCAAAATGCCCGTTTCGTGTAAGTAAAAGCTCCTCAATCGTTTAATTGATGTTCTTCACGCTTAGTTAGAATATAGTGTAGGGTGTGCCAGCGTAATTAAAATTCCGATAAATAGAGGGGATGTCTTATAGCCATACTTGTTATGTAGCCCAGAAAAATATTATATATAAAATTTTAATACCTAAGAAGATTTCGTATAGCATAATATTATAATTGCAATCTCTTCACTGGCCTCTGGTAACTAAAAGAATTGCCATAATATGAGTAAGAAATATTCGTGCAGTGATACAAATTAAAGGGTGAGAAACGGATATTTATAGTTGATAAAGGATACATCCAATATGTGTCTTTAATAGTAAAACGAAGGCTAAGGCCCATTACAACCTTGATTGTACGCGAAAGCACCTTTGAGGGGCCCAAGCTATTGATACCTCGTTACATTGCTTGTATAGAAATGCAGCATTTTTTGAATGATCAGGAAGACGAGGAAAGCTGCTCATTTAGGCTGTTTCAATATTTGATTTCGGAGCCAACATAAGACGCTAACCATCCATTAACGTGTCGCAGTTGTTGAAAGATTCTTGCACTAAATTTGCAAATCTGCTTCCTAAGCACATTTGAAATAAGCCTATTTGAGTATCAAAAACTCTTTCTTCCATTATTGCTCTCTTTCTTTCTTTCTTTCCTGTTTTGTTTCTTCCTTTTTATTTCTTTCTTCTCTCTTTGTTTGTTTGCTTCATTCTTTCTTCCTTTCTTTCTTTCCTTCCTTCTTTTTTTCTTTCTTTCTTTCTTTCTTTCTTCTTTCTTCTTTCTTTCTTTCTTTCTTTCTTTCTTTCTTTCTTTCTTTCTTTCTTTCTTTCTTTCTTTCTTTCTTTCTTTCTTTCTTTCTTTCTTTCTTTCTTTCTTTCTTTCTTTCTTTCTTTCTTTCTTTCTTTCTTTCTTTCTTTCTTTCTTTCTTTCTTTCTTTCTTTCTTTCTTTATTCCTCTCTTTCTTTCTTTCTTTCTTTCTTTATTCCTCTCTTTCTTTCTTTCTTTCTTTCTTTCTGTCTTTTTTCTTTTTTGGTTACATAATTATGAATCGTGTTTGATGTTTAGTCTCTCTTTCTTCTCATTTCAGTGAAGAAATGCAGTGAGGTTGAAACTGCCGCAAATGTCCTTGTTGGTGAAATTGTACTCACTGCACTAGGCCTTATTGTCAACATCATGGGTGTCTATCTTGGATTTATGTCCATCTGCTGTGGTCCCTGGAAGGTAATTTTTTTCATTCTGTACAATAAAATTTTCCTTTGCATAAAGGTGTCCGTTAATATAATGGTTCCAATATTTATTCAGAAAGAAACATTTTCAAGATATCCTTGTACAGAAATGATGAAAAGAGTATAATAATTCCAAATCCATCCTGTTTAGAGGGACAAGTAACTCAGAACAAATACAAACAAGAATTGTTAAATACTTCTTAGGACCATTGCAACAGAATTTTACTAGGGGTACTGTAAAGTAACAATATTTCTTGACAAATAAGGCGTGGTGATTTGCTGAAATTTGCTCCAATAGGGGTGCTACTACCCACCGGATCTACAGCCCCAACCTCCTGATTGCGACGGCCCTTAGTTACTGCTATTAATGCATCTGATGAAAAAATATATTGAAGTTGACGTACCCATAAAAATTAATCAAGATTAGTTGCATTCGATATATATTATAGACTATACAAAAGAAGTAAGTTAAGTTCGATATTTTGATTCATGAGATCGAAAGTGATATATTGCATCGTTTTCTGCAGTTTTTAGACAACTACGACCCTGAAAATGATATTGACAAAAGAACAGTCCAATTCAAATTGGGCCGAAACCGCCCATCAACGGCCGGAAACACCAACCGTGGATTCAAAGAGTAAGCAATAAGAAGACAGATAATGGCCAAGAACAGGTTTTAGCAATTTCAGCTATTTTGTATTTGACAATCGTCGTTTTGTTTTATCATTTAATCTATCTTTGACCAATATCACTTATATACGAAGTGATAATTCATGCAATCTAAAATTTGTACGATTTCATAATACTTGGTCAGTTTATAAATTCATTAAGTAGATGCGTAAAAATAATAACTTTTAAAGCTTTCATATAGACGTTTCTGGCTCAACCAATTTTTGTAATTAAACGAAAGCCTCTAGACATGAAAAATGGAAGAGTGTCGAAGAAAGGATTTTTAACAAACATTTTGTCGAAGTTTCTTTTTATTATGAGAAGGGGATTTATTGAACAATAAAATTGATCTGGTAAAGAATATAAGTTTTCTCCAAAGATAACAGCAATGGTTTTAGGAAATTGTTTATTCATACAAATAAATATTTCACATAAATTAAGCTCAACCTGGTCAGTTCTGGTAAAAACAAGTAGAAATCATTTATGTAGGATGATGAAGAAACCTTCAACTAGAGGGGTGGATTTTTTCTAATGCCTTATTTAACTAAAGCAGAAAATTGTTGAGTCATAACATGAGGCATAAATCATGAAAAAAATCGATGTAAATCAGTGGCTGCACCAGCCAATAGACTCTGGAAAGACAAAACAAAACGTTTTATGCTACGATCTCTTCTCCGCCGGGAAGCGCTGTCGACAAAGAAGGCTAATTCTACCTTCAGGATAATCAGATACATGCCCACAACAGTCTTTTGTTTCAAAATCAGATACAATACCAGTAGATACGAGTAGAAATGAAAAAAAAGCTGTTCTAAGATTAATAAGAATCCAGTGTTTCTAAGTGTTTATAACACCAAAGCATTACTTTCAAATTCTCGATCTTTCAGGAGCTATACAATATTTTAAAAGAAATAATTTCGTTAGAACTTCATGACTTTGGGAAACTGAAGCCTTAATCTTTTATCAAATATCGACCCTTCCAAAATTTAACATTTCCCCTTGAAATAAGACTACGATTCCGGCATTACTTTCAAATCTTATATTTTCTAATCATCTACAAGCAAATCAAATTGTTTTTATCAAAGATCGACCCACCTGAAAAGCTGTCATCTTCTCCGAAATATATTACATTCATACCAGTACTAAATTCATTTTCTTATATTCTAATCAAGTACAAGCAATATAAACAGTTTTTGAAAAGACGTGACGTTTAAAACAGTATTAAACTCAATTCTTGTACATCCCTATCATTAACAAGAAATAAACCATTTTTTTGAATAACAAATTTGTCAAAAAAATTTAACGTAGCCTTACTATTTTATCAGAAATTGACCCATCTAGAAAGTCGTCTTTTTCTCCAAAACATAAATTTGATACCAGTATTAAATTTCATTGTTGCTTTTTCTGACCAAAGCTAAACAAATTAAACAGTTTTTGGATCAAAAAAACTGTGAAAGAAATTGAAAATTATAGCCTTACTATTTTCTCAGAAACTGATCCATCTCGAAAATCGCCTATTTTCAAATATTATGACTTTGATACCAGTATTAATTTTCCTTCTTGCTTTTTCTGACCATGGCTAACCAAATCAACTAGTTTTTGAAAGAAAAAAATTGTGAAAAAAATTGAAAGTTTTTGCCTTACTATTTTGTCAAAAAATCATCCATCTAGAAAATCGTCTTTTTCTTAACAAATATGACCTCGATGACAGTATTATATTAAATTCTTGTCTTTTCTGACCATGGCTAATCAAATTAACCAGTTTTTGAAAGAAAAAAATTGTGAAAAAAATTGAAGATTTTTGTAAGCCTATAGCCTTACTATTTTGTCAAAAAATCATCCATCTAGATAATCGTCTTTTTCTCAAAAAATATGACTTGGATTCCAGTATTATATTAAATTCTTGCTTTTTCTGACCATGGTTGAGCAAAATAACCAGTTTTTGAAGGAAAAAATTGTGAAAAATTTGAAGATTTTTGTAAGCCTATAGGCTTACTATTTTGTCATAAAATCATCCATCTAGAAAATCGTCTTTTTCTTAAAAAATATGACTTGGATGCCAGTATTATATTAAATTCCTGCTTTTTTTGACCATGGTTGAGCAAATTAACCAGTTTTTGAAAGAAAAAAATTGTGAAAAAATTGAAGATTTTTGTAAGCCTATAGCCTTACTCTTTTGTCAGAAAATCATCCATCTAGAAAATCGTCTTTTTCTAAAAAAATATGACTTCAATGATAGTATTATATTAAATTCTTGCTTTTTCTGATCATGGTTGAGCAAATTAACCAGTTTTTGAAAGAAAAAAATTGTGAAAAAAATTGAAGATTTTTGTAAGCCTATAGCTTTACTATTTTGTCAGAAAATCATCCATCTAGAAAATGGTCTTTTTCTTAAAAAATATGACTTCGATGACAGTATTATATTAAATTCTTGTCTTTTCTTAAGATGGCTAATCAAACTAACCAGTTTTTGAAAGAAAAAATTGTGAAAAAATTGAAGATTTTTGTAAGCCTATAGCCTTACTATTTTGTCAGAAAATCATCCATCTAGAAAATCGTCTTTTTCTTAAAAAATATGACTTCAATGATAGTATTAGATTAAATTCTTGCCTTTTCTGACCATGGCTAATCAAATTAACCAGTTTTTGAAAGAAAAATGCCTTACTATTTTGTCAGAAAATCATCCATCTGGAAAATCGTCTTTTTCTTAAAAAATATGACTTCGATGACAGTATTATATTAAATTTTTGTCTTTTCTGACCATAGCTAATCAAATTAACCAGTTTTTAAAAGAAAAAAATTGTGAAAAAATTGAAGATTTTTGTAAGCCTATAGCCTTACTATTTTGTCAGAAAATCATCCATCTAGGAAATCGACTTTTTCTTAAAAAATATGACTTCGATGACAGTATTATATTAAATTTTTGTCTTTTCTGAAGATGGCTAATCAAACTAACCAGTTTTTGAAAGAAAAAATTGTGAAAAAATTGAAGATTTTTGTAAGCCTAGAGCCTTACTATTTTGTCAGAAAATCATCCATCTAGAAAATCGCCTTTTTCTTAAAAAAAATGACTTCGATGACAGTATTATATTAAATTCTTGTCTTTTCTGACCATTGCTAATCGAATTAACCAGTTTTTGAAAGAAAAAAATTCTGAAAAAATTTGAAGATTTTTGTAAGCCTATAGCCTTACTATTTTGTCAGAAAATCATCCATCTAGAAAATCGCCTTTTTCTTAAAAAAAATGACTTCGATGACAGTATTATATTAAATTCTTGTCTTTTCTGACCATTGCTAATCGAATTAACCAGTTTTTGAAAGAAAAAAATTCTGAAAAAATTTGAAGATTTTTGTAAGCCTATAGCCTTACTCTTTTGTCAGAAAATCATCCATCTAGAAAATCGTCTTTTTCTAAAAAAATATGACTTCAATGATAGTATTGTATTAAATTCTTGCTTTTTCTGACCATGGTTGAGCAAATTAACCAGTTTTTGAAAGAAAAAAATTGTGAAAAAAATTGAAGATTTTTGTAAGCCTATAGCTTTACTATTTTGTCAGAAAATCATCCATCTAGAATATGGTCTTTTTCTTAAAAAATATGACTTCGATGACAGTATTAGATTAAATTCTTGCCTTTTCTGACCATGGCTAATCAAATTAACCAGTTTTTGAAAAAAAAATGCCTTACTATTTTGTCAGAAAATCATCCATCTAGAAAATCGTCTTTTTCTTAAAAAATATGACTTCGATAACAGTATTATATTAAATTCTTGTCTTTTCTGACCATGGCTAATCAAATTAACCAGTTTTTGAAAAAAAAATGCCTTACTATTTTGTCAGAAAATCATCCATCTAGAAAATCGTCTTTTTCTTAAAAAATATGACTTCGATAACAGTATTATATTAAATTTTTGTCTTTTCTGACCATGGCTAATCAAATTAACCAGTTTTTGAAAGAAAAAAATTGTGAAAAAATTGAAGATTTTTGTAAGCCTATAGCCTTACTATTTTGTCAGAAAATCATCCATCTAGAAAATCGTCTTTTTCTTAAAAAATATGACTTCGATGACAGTATTATATTAAATTTTTGTCTTTTCTGACCATGGCTAATCAAATTAACCAGTTTTTGAAAGAAAAAAATTGTGAAAAAAATTGAAGATTTTTGTAAGCCTATAGCCTTACTATTTTGTCAAAAAATCATCCATCTAGAAAATCGTCTTTTTCTCAAAAATATGACTTGGATGCCAGTATTATATTAAATTCCAGCTTTTTCTGACCATGGTTGAGCAAATTAACCAGTTTTTGAAGGAAAAAAATTGTGAAAAAATTGAAGATTTTTGTAAGCCTATAGCCTTACTATTTTGTCAGAAAATCATCCATCTAGAAAATCGTCTTTTTCTTAAAAAATATGACTTCGATGACAGTATTATATTAAATTCTTGTCTTTTCTGAAGATGGCTAATCAAGCTAACCAGTTTTTGAAAAAAAAAAATTGTGAAAAAAATTGAAGATTTTTGTAAGCCTATAGCTTTACTATTTTGTCAGAAAATCATCCATCTAGAAAATCGTCTTTTTCTAAAAAAATATGACTTCGATGACAGTATTATATTAAATTCTTGCCTCTTCTGACCATGGTTGAGCAAATTAACCAGTTTTTGAAAGAAAATAATTGTGAAAAAATTGAAGATTTTTGTAAGCCTATAGCCTTACTATTTTGTCAGAAAATCATCCATCTAGAAAATCGTCTTTTTCTCAAAAATATGACTGGGACGCCAGTATCATATTAAATTCCAGCTTTTTCTGACCATGGTTGAGGAAATTAACCAGTTTTTGAAGGAAAAAAATTGTGAAAAATTTGAAGATTTTTGTAAGCCTATAGCCTTACTATTTTGTCAGAAAATCATCCATCTAGAAAATCGTCTTTTTCTTAAAAAATATGACTTCGATGACAGTATTATATTAAATTTTTGTCTTTTCTGACCATGGCTAATCAAATTAACCAGTTTTTGAAAGAAAAAATTGTGAAAAAAATTGAAGGTTTTTGTAAGCCTATAGCCTTACTATTTTGTCAGAAAATCATCCATTTAGAAAATCGTCTTTTTCTAAAAAAATATGACTTCGATGACAGTATTATAATAAATTCTTGCCTCCTCTGACCATGGTTGAGCAAATTAACCAGTTTTTGAAAGAAAATAATTGTGAAAAAATTGAAGATTTTTGTAAGCCTATAGCCTTACTATTTTGTCAGAAAATCATCCATCTAGAAAATCGTCTTTTTCTAAAAAAATATGACTTCGATGACAGTATTATATTAAATTCTTGCTTTTTCTGACCATGGTTGAGCAAATTAACCAGTTTTTGAAGGAAAAAAATTGTGAAAAAATTGAAGATTTTTGTAAGCCTATAGCCTTACTATTTTGTCAGAAAATCATCCATCTAGAAAATCGTCTTTTTGTTAAAAAATATGACTTCGATGACAGTATTATATTAAATTTTTGTCTTTTCTGACCATGGCTAATCAAATTAACCAGTTTTTGAAAGAAAAAATTGTGAAAAATTTGAAGATTTTTGTAAGCCTATAGCCTTACTATTTTGTCAGAAAATCATCCAGCTAGAAAATCGTCTTTTTCTAAAAAAATATGACTTCGATGACAGTATTATATTAAATTTTTGTCTTTTCTGATCATGGCTAACCAAATTAACCAGTTTTTGAAAGAAAAAAATTGTGAAAAAAATTGAAGATTTTTGTAAGCCTATAGCCTTACTATTTTGTCAGAAATTAATCAATCTAGAAAATCGTATTTTTCCTAAAAAATATGACTTGGATGCCAGTATTATATTAAATTCTTGCTTTTTCTTATCATGGTTGAGCAAATTAACCAGTTTTTGAAGGAAAAAAATTCTGAAAAAATTGAAGATTTTTGTAAGCCTATAGCCTTACTATTTTGTCAGAAAATCATCCATCTAGAAAATGGTCTTTTTCTCCAAAAATAAGACTTGGATGCCAGTATTATATTAAATTCTTGCTTTTTCTGACCATGGTTGAGCAAATTAACCAGTTTTTGAAAGAAAAAAATTGTGAAAAAAATTGAAGATTTTTGTAAGCCTATAGCCTTACTATTTTGTCAAAAAATCATCCATCTAGAAAATCGTCTTTCTCTCAAAAAATATGACTTGGATTCCAGTATTATATTAAATTCTTGCTTTTTCTGACCATGGTTGAGCAAAATAACCAGTTTTTGAAGGAAAAAATTGTGAAAAAAATTGAAGATTTTTGTAAGCCTATAGCCTTACTATTTTGTCAGAAAATCATCCATCTAGAAAATCGTCTTTTTCTAAAAAAATATGACTTCAATGATAGTATTTTATTAAATTCTTGCTTTTTCTGACCATGGTTGAGCAAATTAACCAGTTTTTGAAAGAAAAAAATTGTGAAAAAAATTGAAGATTTTTGTAAGCCTATAGCCTTACTATTTTGTCAAAAAATCATCCATCTAGAAAATCGTCTTTCTCTCAAAAAATATGACTTGGATTCCAGTATTATATTAAATTCTTGCTTTTTCTGACCATGGTTGAGCAAAATAACCAGTTTTTGAAGGAAAAAATTGTGAAACAAATTGAAGATTTTTGTAAGCCTATATCCTTACTATTTTGTCAGAAAATCATCCATCTAGAAAATCGTCTTTTTCTAAAAAAATATGACTTCGATGACAGTATTATATTAAATTTTTGTCTTTTCTAATCATGGCTAACCAAATTAACCAGTTTTTGAAAGAAAAAAATTGTGAAAAAAATTGAAGATTTTTGTAAGCCTATAGCCTTACTATTTTGTCAGAAATTAATCAATCTAGAAAATCGTATTTTTCCTAAAAAATATGACTTGGATGCCAGTATTATATTAAATTCTTGCTTTTTCTGATCATGGTTGAGCAAATTAACCAGTTTTTGAAGGAAAAAAATTGTGAAAAAATTGAAGATTTTTGTAAGCCTATAGCCTTACTATTTTGTAAGAAATTAATCAATTTAGAAAATTGTCTTTTTCTCAAAAATATGACTTGGATGCCAGTATTATATTAAATTCCAGCTTTTTCTGACCATGGTTAAGCAAATTAACCAGTTTTTGAAGGAAAAAAATTCTGAAAAAATTGAAGATTTTTGTAAGCCTATAGCCTTACTATTTTGTCAGAAAATCATCCATCTAGAAAATGGTCTTTTTCTCCAAAAATAAGACTTGGATGCCAGTATTATATTAAATTCTTGCTTTTTCTGACCATGGTTGAGCAAACTAACCAGTTTTTGAAAGAAAAAAATTGTGAAAAAAATTGAAGATTTTTGTAAGCCTATAGCCTTACTATTTTGTCGAAAAATCATCCATCTAGAAAATCGTCTTTCTCTCAAAAAATATGACTTGGATTCCAGTATTATATTAAATTCTTGCTTTTTCTGACCATGGTTGAGCAAAATAACCAGTTTTTGAAGGAAAAAATTGTGAAAAAAATTGAAGATTTTTGTAAGCCTATAGCCTTACTATTTTGTCAGAAAATCATCCATCTAGAAAATCGCCTTTTTCTTAAAAAAAATGACTTCGATGACAGTATTATATTAAATTCTTGTCTTTTCTGACCATTGCTAATCAAATTAACCAGTTTTTGAAAGAAAAAAATTCTGAAAAAATTTGAAGATTTTTGTAAGCCTATAGCCTTACTATTTTGTCAGAAAATCATCCATCTAGAAAATCGTCTTTTTCTAAAAAAATATGACTTCAATGATAGTATTATATTAAATTCTTGCTTTTTCTGACCATGGTTGAGCAAAATAACCAGTTTTTGAAGGAAAAAATTGTGAAACAAATTGAAGATTTTTGTAAGCCTATAGCCTTACTATTTTGTCAGAAAATCATCCATCTAGAAAATCGCCTTTTTCTTAAAAAAAATGACTTCGATGACAGTATTATATTAAATTCTTGTCTTTTCTGACCATTGCTAATCAAATTAACCAGTTTTTGAAAGAAAAAAATTCTGAAAAAATTTGAAGATTTTTGTAAGCCTATAGCCTTACTATTTTGTCAGAAAATCATCCATCTAGAAAATCGTCTTTTTCTCCAAAAATAAGACTTGGATGCCAGTATTATATTAAATTCTTGCTTTTTCTGACCATGGTTGAGCAAATTAACCAGTTTTTGAAAGAAAAAAATTGTGAAAAAAATTGAAGATTTTTGTAAGCCTATAGCCTTACTATTTTGTCAAAAAATCATCCATCTAGAAAATCGTCTTTCTCTCAAAAAATATGACTTGGATTCCAGTATTATATTAAATTCTTGCTTTTTCTGACCATGGTTGAGCAAAATAACCAGTTTTTGAAGGAAAAAATTGTGAAAAAAATTGAATATTTTTGTAAGCCTATAGACTTACTATTTTGTCAGAAAATCATCCATCTAGAAAATCGTCTTTTTCTAAAAAAATATGACTTCAATGATAGTATTTTATTAAATTCTTGCTTTTTCTGACCATGGTTGAGCAAATTAACCAGTTTTTGAAAGAAAAAAATTGTGAAAAAAATTGAAGATTTTTGTAAGCCTATAGCCTTACTATTTTGTCAAAAAATCATCCATCTAGAAAATCGTCTTTCTCTCAAAAAATATGACTTGGATTCCAGTATTATATTAAATTCTTGCTTTTTCTGACCATGGTTGAGCAAAATAACCAGTTTTTGAAGGAAAAAATTGTGAAACAAATTGAAGATTTTTGTAAGCCTATATCCTTACTATTTTGTCAGAAAATCATCCATCTAGAAAATCGCCTTTTTCTTAAAAAAAATGACTTCGATGACAGTATTATATTAAATTTTTGTCTTTTCTGACCATTGCTAATCAAATTAACCAGTTTTTGAAAGAAAAAAATTCTGAAAAAATTTGAAGATTTTTGTAAGCCTATTGTCAAAAAATCATCCATCTAGAAAATCGTCTTTTTCTTAAAAAATATGACTTCGATGACAGTATTATATTAAATTCTTGCCTCTTCTGACCATGGCTAAACAAATCAACCAGTTTTGAAAAAAAAAATTGTGAAAAAAAGTGAAGATTTTTGTAAGCCTATAGCCTTACTATTTTGTCAGAAAATCATCCATCTAGAAAATCGTCTTTTCTCAAAAATATGACTTGGATGCCAGTATTATATTAAATTCCAGCTTTTTCTGACCATGGTTGAGCAAATTAACCAGTTTTTGAAGGAAAAAAATTGTGAAAAAATTGAAGATTTTTGTAAGCCTATAGCCTTACTATTTTGTCAGAAAATCATCCATCTAGAAAATCGTCTTTTTCTTAAAAAATATGACTTCGATGACAGTATTATATTAAATTTTTGTCTTTTCTGACCATAGCTAATCAAATTAACCAGTTTTCGAAAGAAAAAAATTGTGAAAAAAATTGAAGGTTTTTGTAAGCCTATAGCCTTACTATTTTGTCAGAAAATCATCCATCTAGAAAATCGTCTTTTTCTAAAAAAATATGACTTCGATGACAGTATTATATTAAATTCTTGCCTCTTCTGACCATGGTTGAGCAAATTAACCAGTTTTTGAAAGAAAATAATTGTGAAAAAATTGAAGATTTTTGTAAGCCTATAGCTTTACTATTTTGTCAGAAAATCATCCATCTAGAAAATGGTCTTTTTCTTAAAAAATATGACTTCGATGACAGTATTATATTAAATTCTTGTCTTTTCTGAAGATGGCTAATCAAGCTAACCAGTTTTTGAAAGAAAAAAATTGTGAAAAAATTGAAGATTTTTGTAAGCCTATAGCCTTACTATTTTGTCAGAAAATCATCCATCTAGAAAATCGTCTTTTTCTAAAAAAATATGACTTCAATGATAGTATTATATTAAATTCTTGCTTTTTCTGACCATGGTTGAGCAAATTAACCAGTTTTTGAAAGAAAAAAATTGTGAAAAAAATTGAAGATTTTTGTAAGCCTATAGCCTTACTATTTTGTCAAAAAATCATCCATCTAGAAAATCCTCTTTCTCTCAAAAAATATGACTTGGATTCCAGTATTATATTAAATTCTTGCTTTTTCTGACCATGGTTGAGCAAAATAACCAGTTTTTGAAGGAAAAAATTGTGAAAAAATTGAAGATTTTTGTATGCCTATAGCCTTACTATTTTGTCAGAAAATCATCCATCTAG
This sequence comes from Rhopilema esculentum, assembly GCF_057945365.1. Lineage (NCBI taxonomy): Eukaryota > Metazoa > Cnidaria > Scyphozoa > Rhizostomeae > Rhizostomatidae > Rhopilema > Rhopilema esculentum. Next base: position 5,720,487 of record NC_142819.1, on the reverse strand, counting down.
AAAATCGTCTTTTTCTTAAAAACTATGACTTCAATGACAGTATCATATTAAATTCTTGCCTTTTCTGACCATGGCTAATCAAATTAACAAGTTTTTGAAAGAAAAATGCCTAACTATTTTGTCAGAAAATCATCCATCTAGGAAATCGTCTTTTTCTTAAAAAATATGACTTCGATGACAGTATTATATTAAATTCTTGCCTCTTCTGACCATGGCTAAACAAATCAACCAGTTTTTGAAAGAAAAAAATTGTGAAAAAAATTAAAGATTTTTGTAAGCCTATAGCCTTACTATTTTGTCAGAAAATCATCCATCTAGAAAATCGTCTTTTTCCTAAAAAATATGACTTGGATGCCAGTATTATACTAAATTCTTGCTTTTTCTGATTATGTATAAGCAAATTAACCAGTTTTTGAAAGAAAAAAATTGTGAATACAATTGAAAATTTTTGTAAGCCTATAGCCTTACTATTTTGTCAGAAAATCATCCATCTAGAAAATCGTCTTTTTCTTAAAAAATATGACCTCGATGACAGTATTATATTAAATTCTTGCCTTTTCTGACCATGGCTAATCAAATTAACCAGTTTTTAAAAGAAAAAAATTGTGAAAAAAATTGAAGATTTTTGTAAGCCTATAGACTTACTATTTTTTCAGAAATTGAATCATCTAGAAAATCGTCTTTTTCTTAAAAAATATGACTTCGATGACAGTATTCTATTAAATTCTTGCCTCTTCTGACCATGGCTAATCAAATCAACCAGTTTTTGAAAGAAAAATGCCTTACTATTTTGCCAGAAAATCATCCACCTAGAAAATCGTCTTTTTATTAAAAAATATGACTTCAATGATAGTATTATATTAAATTCTTGCCTTTTCTGACCATGGCTAATCAAATTAACCAGTTTTTGAAAGAAAAATTTTGTGAAAAAATTGAAGATTTTTGTATGCCTATAGCCTTACTATTTTGTCAGAAAATCATCCATCTAGAAAATCGTCTTTTTCTTAAAAACTATGACTTCAATGACAGTATCATATTAAATTCTTGCTTTTCTTCAAAAATATAACTTTGATACCAGTTTTAAATTCAATTGCTGTATTAAATTCAAGCATCGTCTACAAGCAAAGTAGCCAGTTTATCAGAAATCGAATCATCTAAAAAGCGGTCATTTTCCCAAAAAATATGTCTTTGAAAGCATTTTTTAAATTCAATTCTGGTATTTTCTCATTATTAACAAGCAAGTTAACCGGTTTTTGAAAGAAAAAAAATAGCAAAAGAATTGATGATTCAGGTAAACCTATATATAGCGTTACTTTTTTCTTATAAAAATTGCACCCTTTGAAAAGTCTAATGTTTTTTAAAATATGACTTGAATTTCAGAACTAAATTAAATTCCTGTTTATTCTGATCAATATAGGCATTTCATCCTGTTTTTTAAGAAAAGATTTCGAAATAATTTGTTGATTCCTGATTGAAGGGAGCATGACATCAAATTCAGTCGGTGTAAATGATGGGATCAAATTCTATCTAATTAAGGTGGATACAGAGTTCCCATCCCCATGTCTTCTATGCCTATGACAATTTTCTGGAATTTTCAGGCGGTAAAATTTGGCCTTTATTCTATTACTTCTACAGATAGTATAAAACACCCTGCTTCGTGATTGTTGTTATGTCAATTACTTGAAATCAAATACCCTAACCGCACTGCATATAAGTTGCATAGATGTTCAAGGATAACAAAAACAAAGATCATAGAAATGACGGAATCTGATTAAGAATATCAAGTGACATGGACCTACGAACGTGATGGAAAGTTGAATTCTCTTAATTAAGAAACGCACAATAGGTTAGTTACAGAATATCTTACTGTAGCTATACCTTGATTCATTGCCTCTTTCTGGATGACAGTTTCCCAGCTACAAAAAGTCTTTTCAAATTCCTTCCTTGCGATGAAATTCGGGAACGTCGAATATTAGCGGCCTTGGTTTTGCCTCTTTTTCTATAGATGGTCTGTGCGGACGTTAAGGACATTTGTTGTGTTTTCGTCCGGTTCTTAATAGATAAATATCTATTATATTGTTGCCATATTTGTTGAGAATCAAGCAAATAAAAATATTAACAATTCTAGCTTTGCAATATTCACTGAGCAAGTTAAATGTGATGGTAGTAGTTGAATGTAATACCACTCGATTGGCAGGCACGTGCCTTAAGCTAATGGAATTCAGCCTGAAAAAATCCGCCTAACGATCAATCAATCAATCAATCAATCAATCAATCAATCAATCAATCAATCAATCAATCAATCAATCAATCAATCAATCAATCAATCAATCAATCAATCAATCAATCAATCAATCAATCGCTAAAGTAACTAAAATAGTGAATATATAAACAAGCGAATGAATAAAAAAATAACTAAACACATTTTTTCAAAAATATTTGTTCAAGGCTTGATATCACAACAGTTTTATCAAAAATCCGTAAAACAGAAAATAGATGAAATGTCTGTTAAATCAAAAAGATTATGTATCCTGTCTATAAAGCCATCCCTTTACGACTAACGTAGGGATCGAATATGGCAGTATTCATCGGTAGTTGCAAATCTGAGAGGAAAAGGATACTTGTGCAGAAGCTTGAACATGCCTGTTCCCAGATTCATTGGTATACCCATTATTATGCATTCACTCACTCCTGCAAGACAATAGGAGTGCAAATAGGACTAATAGAAAAAGAATGTTAAAGTAAGAGAGTGGTATACCAAAAAGACAAACCAACTGCATTTATGGTAAGGGAGAGAATCACTGCGCTTGATGATCTCGGATCCACCCCGGCATTACAGCAAATCTGGCATGGAACCTGTCTCATTCTAATATCACTTTGATGTCCTTGATTGATTGATCAACGTTATCTGATTGGTGTTTAAGTTAGTTTGATGTCGTTGAGTGACAGGTGATTGTATATCCAATCAGATTCGATATCAATTGTTAATGCGGGAGGGATGCTAAAACAGGAAATCCTTCTGCAACGCAAGGTTAGAAAATGTGGCTTTTGCGCAGCAGCTTTAATTACATCATGGATGAAAAAAGACATATAAAATAATTGGGAATACTTGTATGAGGCACAACAGATCAATACAAACAGAACATGGCCAGAAGCAAATCATATGAAAAAACCAATGTTTCATCATAAGCTGTAATATCTTAAAAATAACGAGTAATGTAGCATACCGTTGATATAGTCCGTTTTTCCGTGGTATGCAGCATCAAAAAGGTGGTCAGCGGTTTTTTCGAACTGAAAACAATACGAAAGAAAAATGATGCTAAATCTTGTTCGTTATTCATTGCAATATACGTGATTTACAAAGATGCAATGCCATATGCAAGAAAAATGCATCAATCAGAATAATAATTTCAAAGCATACCGAGGCAAGCATCAAAACACTTTCTTTCATTTTTGCCAAACCGAATCTTGTTATCCCAAGGACTTCTCCCTGTGTTTGGAAAGACCGTACAAATTAAATCACTTAATACACTTAGTTCTCAGGTTATACCAAACACAATTTACTGTCATGAAATGTAAACCAGTTAAAATATTCAGTTATCAGCAACAAATTTGAGAAAGGGAACGATAAGAGGAATGTTTCAACTTATTCCTTCATGTCTTAATCACCATCTCTGAAATTCAAGCACAAAAGTAACTTTGCGCTGATATACTTAGATGTGGCACTATCCTAATCTTCAGGTCAACTGCATCAAGCAAAAATTGATGTTACTCTCAAACAACATACCTTATACGTCATAAGATCTGCAAGTAACATAACATGCCGACTGTCAATACTCATGCCATGGCTTTTCATAGTGTATGTGATTTCATTCATAATTGTAACCCTAAGAAAAAAATTAGACAGGAATATACAAATTCACTCTTGAGGGTAATGAAAAAAATCAAAAACAAGGTAAAACCATAATTTGGGTTATCCTAACAGCAAGACATTTGGCTTATTTGTCAGTTCTAAAACTTGCATTATGTAATCTGTTTATTTTGGGAAAATAATTCTAAATTACGCATTCGGAAGGCTTGCAGCTTAGTTCTTGAAAATTTTTAGAAAATCTTCAGGGCCTTGTTGGACACCAGGTTGAGAGGGCGTAGCGGTCTGAGCACCTCTAAGCTAAAAACAACAACAGCAACTCGTACTACGGTAATCCTTATCAAGCCAAAAAGGAAGTAACATATTCGAAAATCAGTTCCAACATGCAAATTATTCATCTTTTAGAGCTAAAACAGCCGACTTGCAGCAAATAAAAACACAATCGCAAAATTTTGGAAAATGGCAACAACAATGCAAATTAAATTGATACTAAAGATTACATCATTAACATGAAAAATATCTTTTTCAATCAAAATTTGTTGGAAAGCGACATTAAAGCAGGCCTAGAAAGCTACAGTTACTAAAAGCAATGTTTTGGTATCATAAATCTAGTTTTGAAATACAGCAGAATAGTTGAGAAATTTTGAAAGTGTTTCACATAGTTTCAAATAGATGTTATAGCTAGCAGGGGCGTCAAGAATTCAACTTGGAACTTTTCGTGAAATGATCTGTATTGGTTCCTTATCTATCATAACAAGCTGAAGAGTATGTTCTCGAGAAGCTATTGATGTGGACCTGCAGTTTTCTAGAAATTAAAACAAGAAAGATTGAAAGATAAAATATTGGTTTTATCTTGAAGCAGAATATAGCTTATGTTGATTTAAACAAAGAAGCTATAACAAAATACAAAATTGGATTTCTGAATAAGAGTAGACTCCCGTTTAAACTTTTTCGAGGAGCAGATTTCGCGTACACTATAGAGAGATGACGTCATAATTTGCGTGACAGTTTCCACTTATAAGTGGGTTCGAAGCTAAGAACGATGTTCGATGCACTTTTAAGCAAAAAGATAGCTTGAATCTTTGAAGTAAATTACATTTAAAAAAGTGTATTGGTGGAGGTAGGTTAAGGCGATCTAAAAATAGCGAGCTGTTTACGTGTTGAGGGAATATCTTGTGTTTTGTTAGCAGCAAAGAGACGCTTAATCAGATTATGTTTTTTGCTCACTTCATGAATTTTTACTACAATACTGCTTTGCCATTGGATAACTTGCATGATCTATATTTAGAAATTAGTTCGCATGGTAAATGCCAGATTTCTTTTTAAAGATCTACTGTCATACAACAAAGGACCCGCTTAATTTTACGGGGTCTTCTCTTGTTTGTCAACATTGCGCCTATTTAATTTCACGCAGGTTGATCAATTCAGAGTTAAAGCACCCTGCCAGCTAATGAAAATCACGGTTCTAATGGCAAAAACTGCTCTCTCAGCAAAATTGAGATATTCTGAAATAATGCAATAAACCAAGCTTTTCCGAAAACGTCGGCAATACAAAACAACCGGTACGTTCCTATCTGTTACGCCCTGAGTTCTGCGAAACATGTCTGCAAGACCTCTTTGCAATAATGCTCCAAGTGGTTCTGTTTCTTTAAGTTCAAGGCAAAAGTTTAAACGGGATCTTACGGTGGAAAATATCATTTTATTGAATGTCACGTAAAATTGAGAAGAAAAGATAATTGATTATTGCTAGATGAAAATAAATATGTTGTGGATACATCCATTAACGTGCCTAGACAATTTAGGATGGGGGAGGGGGGGGGGTTGGGGTTGGGGGCTTCAGGAAAAAAGTGACCAATTTTACTTTTATGACCAACTATCTCCCCATAGAAAATTTATTAGAAATAAAATGGATTATTAATACATAGTTAATGATAACAAGTAAGTGCAAATGATGGCACGAAAGTCTAAGGAAATTATGTTTGCGGAAACTAATATTCCGTTATTGGGTGAATCTATGAGCATCTTCTTGCGAAAAACCAATTATAGGTTAATCTGCAGAAGTGAACTACAGCTTCTTTTCAGCTCCTCATAACATTAGCTTAAAATGCATCTCAGAAATTTTCTTGCAGTCATTTCTTGCAATCGCTAAAAACATTTTACTATTTTTAGGCATACTTTTGCTACACTTGATCAATGCCATTCTTAAAACGGAATTCATTACTTTATCAGGGCACCTAGACCTAAGGCCCTGGGGCAATTCGCCCCTTTGCCCCCCACTTGGCAGCCCTGAATATGGTTAAGTATGCAAAATATGTAAATCCTTGAAGTTTCTCTAATTGAAAGGAATTCTGGCTCAAATTTAATTATCGCAAAACATCCAGACCTATCATCAGTGAAACTAAATATGTATCGGCGAAAAGTAATTTTCCCCAAAAATCAATTCCTTTTTGGTTAATAATTGTTCTTAGTCTAGTGTACTGACATAAGTATTATTGTAGTGTGTTTAGGAACGTCATGTAATGAGCTTCGTATCCGGAAAACTAAGATGGCTGCTAGCTAGGCTCGTTTCAAGCTTGAGATATAATTCGGCTACAAAAACGCTATTGTAAGTTAGAAGTCTGAAATGTTTAATCGCCTGCATCTTTGATATTTCTATTGGGTGGCGGCAACTTATAGCCGCAAGCTTGCTTCTTATAGGAAGTTATCAAAGAATGTTGACTATGTCCAACCATGACAAAGAAAATAAATAAATTAGAGGTTGAAATTTGGTCAAATTTCCTAATTAATGCTAAGGTTCCCGCTGAATGACCAACATTTTTAAAGTTTGCAGACATTGGACCAGTGCGCACCAGTCTAAATGCGGGAGGGCTGAAAAGGGTATGACCGAAATTTTTTTGAGGCCACGCCCTCTAGAACGCCGGAATACTGGCTTATTTCTTCTGGGATTTTATAAACAATCTGATTCAGAGAAGATATCAATAGCTATAAAAATAGATAAAAGTAGCTTGGGGATAACAAAACATCAAGAAAAACACCTAGAAAATGAACAAAAAAGGTTTCCCAGTTAAGAAAAACTACTACTTCTTAGGAGTATAATATTCAATGTTGTGTTCGACCATAGTTAGAGTAAGCTTTCCAAAAAGATTTCTAACGTTTTATCGCAAAAAAAGTGGAGGGGCTATAGTCCCTGCTAGCTCAATGGCTGCGCGGTGCCTGAATGGGAGGGGGGAGACATTATTAATTGCGTAACAACCAGCAAATCTCTGGATACATCCCTTATTTTATCCTGAAATGTAGCATGCTCCATCAGTGGCTTTAAAGTTTATTTACACAAACATACCTCGAAGCCTCGATCCCAAGTGTCCTCTCTACTTCATGTATGTTATTCGAAGTGCAGCCGGTTCCCTTAACACCTAATAAAAAAAAGGTTTTGTAAGCTGATATATTATTTTAATCATACCAAGGTAACGCTCATTGAAAAGAAGGCTTGAAAAAGAGAAGTGTACTCGAATGAAGCTATGCGAAAGAACTTGAGGCAATCCTTCTCCAAAAATGATATTTACAAAGTTTCAAAAAAGCGACGTACTAAATGGTTTTGCATTTTACTAAAAGTAGAAGGTTTCTACGGACGTTATAAATTTTGTGTTTTCATTAGTCTTTTATTTGTCTATTAATCTATTAATCTTAATAATCTATTAATCTATTATCTACAATCTATTAGTCTTTTAGTCTATTAATCTATAATATAAATCTATTAGTTTATTAATCTAATTTTGGGACTTGGGAGCTAAAGCCCCTCCTTTTTATTCCAAAATAAAAATCTTAACCGTTATTTATGTTATTTATTCAAACATAATAAAAAATAAAACGAGAAAAAATTGTTGATTTTATTTATTCTATTCACCATTTTTATGTTTATTTCCATTTTTTTGTTTGTTATTCTCATTACTTCATTAAAGCACTTTCTGTATCATCGCAATGTCTTCATTTTGGATGTTTAATCCTGCACGAGCGATTTAAACATGGCTGCGTTCCAAAATGTTGGCAGCTCGATTCAACCCAACAGACACCCTGCACGCTCACAAGAAATAAACAGATTTCTTGAATATAAGTAATGTAGCAAAAAAATTGTCAGAGAAACGGAAAATACATTTCTGGTCGATGTTGCTTAGGTTTAAAGACAATGATATTCAAACTTTTTTACTTCCAAATATGTTTCGTAATACTTCACGGAAGTCTGACATTTTATATCACAAAGGCTCTCGTTGGTATTCGCAACGCATGCTGGCACTTTCTCTCTTTCCCCGATGTCTGTCACTAGGGTTTTAGCATGACTCTTTCCCTCCCCAATTATTCCGATTAAACAATGATCAGTGTTTTGCTAAGAACCATCGAATTGTCGATCCTGAGCGATATAGAATTCTGTTACATTTTTGTCTGGGATATACTTTTTAAGCCATTCTAAAAGGTATAGTTTATAAAATCGGACTCAGCTATTGTTGGTCCTCCTACGTCACTAAACTTGATTCTCAACTCCTCTGATTTTTTGCTCCACAATACACTCGCTTCATGAGATATTTTGTGCAAATGCAGTCAGGCAAGAAACCCTAAGATCCTATAACGAAAAACTCGCCGAACACTCCTTGACGTCATGTAAAATCACTGTTGGCTTTCGTAAAGCTCATAAAGCGGTACTAAGAATGCGGAAATAATATAAACAATGCAAATCTGCAGATGAATGCGGTTAAGAGGCCGAAAATGCGAGACTATACAATTGAAGAAACTTCTGGTAAATTCCACGACTGGGTCCGCGAGCCGCGAATTTCCAACAGGAGAATTAAGAGAAGACAAAATCTACATATTCGACTTAAAAACCATAGTCGAACTTCAGATATCTTTCTTATATTAAAAAGATCGAAGAAAACTTCCTTTAAACTCGCGATGTAATTCTCAGACGGAAAACAATTTTTCACGCTTTCTAATCATTTGGAACTTTAAAGTAAGAGGAAGAAGAAAGAGAAAAAGAGGAAAAAAGGAGAAAGTAGATGCAGTTCCTTTTCAAATTTCATTTTCATTCTTTTTTCTTAATACAATTTAATTACTTCAAAAACATATTATTACGTATATTTTACCTTTCATATATCATATATTTATTCATAAATAGAGTTTCACTGCAGATGCTTCCATGAATATTAACAGTGGCTAAGAGCCATTACATAAATAATTTTTACAACAACATTCAAAAGTCCTTTTTTCGTAATATCAAAAGTCATCAAATGTCCACTCTTTCTATCAATAAATAATATTAAAAACTCTATATTTACTGCTTATATACATTTTTCCAAAGACTTCTGCGGCGAATAGTGTAGGGGGCGCTACCCCATACACAGTTCTTGAAGATTGCATCCAATTCTTGTTTGTTTGTTTGCTTGTTTCTCTGTTGTTACTTTGTTTGTTCATCAGCAGTTGCTGCTCACAGCATTCGATAACCAATAATAATCGGGACCCTTTTCACAACCCATGTTCTCATTTTCAACAAGCTACTGCGCTCTCTCTGTCTCCTTAAAACCAAGAACATATAAAAAATTGGGCGACATCGCCGATCACATTTTCCATCTAAACCCGTCACACACTTTGCTGTTTGCAAGGTTTGTGGGATTTGCCTTCTGTTTTTTTCAGTTTCAACAAACTCATATTTGCAAAGATCACCAAAGACTGTCCCGGTTGCTTCCACAACTGACTGCCTCAATTTAAAAGCTCTAACATTCCTATCCACAATCATATAATCAGCCTTAATGATTTCCAATGCTTTAGATGTTTCGTTTTCTCTAACAGGTGCGCCTTCACATATGTTGCTGGCCAATTGCAGTAGCTGAAAGAAACAAAATTAGAACTTAGTTTTACTGACAATCACTACAGTTGACTTTAAAAATATCAGCAGTTTGCTATTAGAAATCGATCAAAATTTCAAAAATACAGGCTGCCTCCAAGTTAGAAGAATCCGAAAATAATTTCGAGACGAGATACAAAAGTTTACTTACCAAAACTAAGCATAAAAATACGAAGAATCCAATAGTGGATTCCATGAAAATGTTTTGCGGCTGTTCGAAAATCAAATGACCATGCAGCAGTAAACTGAAAACAAATTTACCGAGAATCTAACGTGCACCCTTATTTATATTCCACTAGCGCTTGATTCTATTTTTAGTCTAATGGTAATCCAGTACAGAAAATCAACACACCGCCTCTAGAAGATCACAAACCTTCAGAAACTGCATGAAAAGACTTCCATCATAACAATTATCTTTGCAGGAATTCGTCAAGTGATACTGCAATCCACTTCCTAGAGTTCTTGAAGTATGCTCTCATCTCAATGATGTAATGGGCCGGGTTGACTGAAAGCTCTAATGATTACACCACAGTTTCGTAACTCATTACGTAATTCGAATGCAGATTTACGTTTAACAATGAAGAAGTTTTAAGACAATCGGAGAAGCGATGAGACAATTGAGATAACATACCACAGATGTTTTGAATTTAATATACAAAACCATTTGTCCAGCTTTGTGTGGCAAAGGGGCAGAAGGGCCCGCTTCCACCGTTGAAAACTGGGTTCCAATTGGGGAGGGGACAGGGGGAGGGGGAGGATTCATTTTTTGATGCTCTTTGTAAACAAGTGATTCTTCGTTTGGATTACGTATTTTCTATTAATTAGAATGCAAAGGACCAATGCCTTATGCTAACCACATTCAATGGAAAATTCTTACAAAGGTGCTTGGGCATGATAAGCATCCATCCTAGAAGAGAGATGTTTTTTAAAAAAAAAACTGGCGCTAATTGTAGAGCAGCGATCGAAAGAGCTTGGAAAGTTATTCGAGAAAACATTGTAGAATCAACATTGACATGGAAGGAATGGATATTGCCTCTGATTTAGGGTCTTTGAAGCCAAGAACTTCTAAAATTGGACTTTTGTCAGAAACGATGTGTCCCTCCATCGCAGGATGATTTTACCCTACTCTTAGAATACTGGTCTGGTTGGTTTCCACTAGTTTCATTACATCAGAGAATACATTAAATCCCCGTCCATTTTGTTTATTGCACCCTTCTTTTAAATTGTTTCTCGTACTTTTCTTTTGGTTTATTTAAGGTAACAACAACTCCTCTTCTCTCTTTCTTCATTACGATGTTCCTGTCGTAAACCACAAATAAACGTATTACATGCATGTACGTAACATGGCAATATCTGTATTTATCAATAAAAATTCCCTTTACACCAATATATTGTAAAACGAAAAAGTCGAAACGAAATTATGCCTTAATGATCGTCCACAGAATAAAATGAGATTGATCTTATTCAACAAGAGGTTCACCGAAATAAAGGAGCTCTTGGTGATTTCCAGATAAAACAATGTGATTTCCACAGAAGGTGGACGAGGTATCACAGACTGGCTTGCCCTTTTGGATGCAATAATTTGCCACTTGGACTGTGTTTCGACAATAGTTATGGGTTTGCCCACCATGTCTGCCAGAAATCACAGGTTGGGGATAACAGTGCTGTACTCAATATTCCTTTGACTAACTTAATGTAACTTTCGTCTTTTTTATCAATCTTATTTACATTAAACCCAAGAAGGCATTAGTGTACTAATCATTTTGCTGCCCAAACAACAGCTGCTCTGTACACTGGATCCGAAGCTTTAAAATATCATATTATTTATCATATTATCTTCCAAAATTTTCATATTTACCCACTTTTTATCATATATATACATTATTTATGACATATCAAGTATTAAACAGCACAGTTTCCTCCTTCCGCACATTTCTGCTGCAAAAATTAAAGATACCTTCTCTTTGCGTGATCACAATTGTACCAAGTAAAAATGTTCAAATATAAAACACGAAAAATTTAAAAAGTTTTTTTAGACTTAGGTGCAAGCCTCAGAATCTTAACATTTTTCATTAAATGGACCTTATAGGGCTGCACAAGCATACATTATTTTTAAACGTAAAATATATTTAGCCTTGTCACCAAAGGCACGGTGACAGCAGATGAACAACTTACCATTATTTTTAAGTGTGGAGTAGAAGTCTTATAAGAAAATAAAATATGATATAACGATACATATATTATAATCGTAAACATTTCTAAACACAATGATCTTCAAATACATTCTATATACATAACAAATCTGGAATTTCTAAGATGAATTTCGAAAGAACTTATTTTTTACATACTTCATTAATTGTGAACCTTTTATCCTAGTTGTACATTTAATATACATTTCACTTTGTTTATAATTTACTTACAGTTGATATATGCATGATTGATCTCAACAACATTTTAAATATCATCGTCTATTAACGCTAATGTCAATTAAAACCTTCGTCGAAAACCAACAGTCACAGATTTATAGCTCAATTTCCATGTCTTCATCCCATTGCACAGCTTACTTTTTTCCAATACAGGTATCAAATATTTTATTGGCGCACAACGCCAGATTTTGCAGCTCTTGCATTCTGCATAGACTAGACTTTGTGGTATTACGTCAGGATTGACCTCTGTTTGCTTAAATTCAAATTTGCAAGGATCAGCGATAAAAGTATCGAATTGAGATGCGTCTGCATTTTGGCTTTCTAGTTGTGCTTCGCCATAGTTCGGGATCACAACCGCAAGAAGCTTCATGGCGGCAGCGACATCGGAAGGCTCCATACATCTAGTTGGCGCAGCGTTTAGGCAAATGGTAAACAAAGCAAGAACCTACAAAAGCGAAAAGTTTCGTAAAAAGAGTAAAACGATACAGCGGTCATATAACGTAGTATTCATCTCGAAAAAAGGCAATATAATCTCTTGTTTTTATTTCATTGAAAAAGAGTAAAGCTTACCAAAAATGCTATCTTTTGAACTGTTTCTTTCCACATCTTTATTTGACAGCAAACAAAACGTCAAAATTCAGTGATTTAGATTTAACTCCTTTCCTTGTATTCTTACTGAAAACGTGTGGTGGATCCATGTTTGGCAAGTTCTTTTATATCGTTGTAAACTCTCTCCTAGAGAACAACCCTGCAGTTTCTTGAGGAAAATCTGCTAGGCTAACAGACACCGGCGTAATTACATAGTTTCTAAAGAGCAGGATGCAGTCAACTAGAAAATCTGAAAGGTATTGTGTAGAGCCAGAGATAGATTACGGTCTCTTATTACAGCATTAGCTTATTCTAAGAAAGTCATTGAGAGAGAACGACCTTACAAATTGGGACAATGTCTGAGTTGGAATCTGTGTGGCCAGTCCGGTCAAGTTGGTTACCTCTGTTTCAAAGGCCTGAATCAGCAAAGGATTTTAATGCTTATATGAAAACATGTGTAAAAAAATAAAATCGACCTGGTTAAATCAAGAAGAGTTTGTCAGCAGCAGTGGACGCGCAGCAATTGGGCAACCAACGGCTGTAGCCTCCTACGTTCTTTCCGAAGCTAGGTTTTTAAACGTCTTAAATCGATTGTCATTCTATTGTTTTTCCTTCCATTTAAACGTGTAAATTGTCATTCTATTGTTTCAAAATAATAAAATCCCATGCTCAATAGGGGGTGATGTTCAAATGACCCAAATATACAACTAAGTATTTATTAAATTACCCCAAAAGAAAGGGTTGGCCTCAAAGATTGGAGGAGGGTGTCTGTTGTCAGTTCCTCTATAGGTAAAGTAAGGGTTTCTATTATCCATTTATCCAAAGGTGGGGATTAATAAAAAAGGGATACCTGGCCTAATTTACAGGGCTCTTGATCGATTCAAGTGGTAATTCTTGACGCAACTCTTCAAAGAAGACCCTACACTTCCAATAGGAGTTATGTTTCTATGTCCATGGTCCAGAATATAGTGCTCAGTCTAAGCAAGGTGAAAAGTAACAACTAATTTTCAAAAGATCTTTATACTTCTTGAATAGAGTAAAATATGCACGCAGACAACGTTTCTACCGAGCACCTCCCAGGAAAAAACTTCGCAACATATCATACTTTCGAAATCCGTTATCTGTGCGTCATGACTCCTACGATATCATCGGTTGTTTCTAGTTCATTTTCAAAAACCAAGGAAAATATGCATTTTTCTATTGCGCATTATGACTTGTTATTTTGCTCAAAAATAGTTTTATTTTTTATTGAAATATCTAATTTCGAGGTTTGCAGATCTTTAATATTTGAAAGGTGGAATAGTTAGCACCCCTAATTATGTGTTAATGACTGTTCTGGTTACCTTTGATTACCAAGCGACCCACAACTACCGAAGGCTGATGTTCTAAACATGAAGCACTGCTTCGATACTCGAATCAACTTCATGATATTCTTGAAAACTTCGATTTTATCTTGAAAACTTCGCTTAAATTCTTTAAAATTTCGTTGATACTCTCGACAACTGCAGTTATATTCTAAACAGTAGCCTTGATATTCTTAACAACTTCGTTGACATTCCTGGAAACTTCGCTGATACTTTTGAAAACTTTGCTTGTATCCTTGAAAATTTCGTTGATATTCTCGTCAACCGAGTTATATTCTAAACAGGAGCTTTGGTATTTATATCAACTTCATTGATATTCTTGGAAACGTCTCTAATATTCTTGAAAACTTCGTCGATATTGTCGACAACTGCAGCTATATTCTAAACAGCAGCTTTGATACTCTTAAAAATTTCACGATATTTTCGGAAAATCCATTGATATTCTCGTCAACTGCAGTTATATTCTAAACTTTGATATTCTTGAAAACTTCAAATATTCTTGAAAACTCTGCACTTATTCTCTCGACAGCCCAATAATTTCATCGAATACTGCTTCGATACTCTCAGCAACTGAATTGATATTCATGACAAATGCCTTGATACTAGCTATAACATTTCTGAAAAATTCGTTGATATTCTCGTCAACTGCAATTATACGCTAGACAACTAGATAATTTCATAGAAAAACGCTTCGATACTCTGCCTTTATATTGAACTATAAAGTCATCAAAGTTCTTTACAGCTGCATTGATATTCTAGAAAGCATTGTAGATAATCTTGACAACTGCCTGAACTTTCTTGACAAATGCATTGAAATTCTTCGCATCTGTATAGATAATATCATCTTCATACATATTCGCATTAATATTCTCGAAAAATGCATTAAACTACTTGACAACTGCATTGATTTCACAAAGAATTGCATTGATACTTTGTCCATGTTTGCTTTGATACTTTGTGTGATCACTGACCTCTCCAACATTTCATTTAGAAACATTCGTAATTACGTGAATACTCTGGAAAACTACACTGATATTATCAACAGAACATACTATGCGCTTAACGTCCTTCAGAGAACACAAACTGACGAAACAAAACATCAACTTAACAACTCACTTTTAAAAGCTCAGACATAAGATGATTCACTTTCAAACAACCGTGCTTTTATAAACAAAATTAAACATCGAAGTTCTTCCCGATCTTTTCCACGCAAATCATGATAGCTCATAACAACGTTGCATAGGAAAACCTATAAAAACGAAGCGAATCTCGTCCTTTGGTGGTGCTCATTACCTGGTTGACAAGACTTGCCCATTTCTAAGGGACGGGAGACACTTGGGAGGAGAAGCTATAGAACGGTGTAAATCATTTAAACAACGGCACAAATAATTTGCAGAATGTCACAAATCATTTGACACAAAGATATGATCAGGATGCAACAAATTAAGAAGATTTTAGCACTATTTCAAATCTCATTTTCAAGACAGAATGAGCATCTACAAAAGCTAACAATAACTCCTTCCCCATTATACAGCAGAGATCCAGCTCCACAAAAAACCCGTTAATTTAATATTTCATACTAACAATTTATATAAATTATGGAGATCAAACTAATACCATCTTTATATGCTAAGACAATAACATTCTTGTGCATTTTTAGTACAATTGATTATACAGAGGTAATTAAATATGGTTTTTCATATGTCAAGCAATGCCCGCAATGCCTGGTTCTTCTTAACATTTGCTCTTGAAATGTTGGTTTGCTGCTTAGTGGCTGGTTGGATTTTTAAAAATGAAGTGTATTCTAAATTAGAAATTGTAAACAAAACAAGGTTCATTCCATATAAGACAACCCTGCACGCCAGCTTTTTGTCGCCGTTTTTTTCTTAACATTTAAATCCTTCCTATCGTCTGGGAATTCAAAGAAATCAAACCCCGAAGGTAAACGAAATGCTTTAGGTAACCAATCAATCCTAACTTCAAAAATGCTAACCTTAGCTAATGTTATATTCACTGAAAAACATGCTGGATCGAAGAGCAATTCAGTATTGCTTGAGCCAAAGCCCAAAGCCACCATTGAAAGCTCACCGCGATTCACTATCACAAGAATTTCTAACAACTATTTACTAACTACTTAATTAGTTCTTATAGTTTCTTCTATTTTCCTTGATTGTCACTAGTTGTGATTCCTCAGCGCATATGGTATCCGATTACTACTGGAACACGATTTAGCTTCCAATCTTGCATTCCAATTTTGCTATTGCAGGAGACTGATTTTCGCAACACTGGAACATAGAACACAATAGGCTGGCACCTTCGATCACATTTTCCATATATATCTAGGCATTGTGCTGTGACAAGGCTTTGTGGTATCTGTTGAGCATTTTTCTCTGTTTCAACAAATCTATAACTGCATGGTCCACACATGACAAAATTGAACGGTGAATATGAAATCCTAGTTTCAGAATATTGCTCCTTAACAACCATGTAATCATTTGATGTGATGTGGTCTAGAGCTTTTGCAGCACTTGCAGGGTTGGGACAGCCCAACGGTACGGTCTCGCCAAGAGTCAGTACAACGAAGAGTACCATCTAGGGAATAATCGGAATAATTTTACGTAAATGAATATGGATATATGCTTGTATGGTAGATGCGAATCTATGAATAGAATTACTTGTATAGGATCACCACTCGGCCCGATATGGCTATACAGTTTTTAAATTAAATCGCATCTTATATCGCTCTAACAAGGAAGTGCTACTGCAAGTCATAATATAAACCACTAAAATCGGGCACTTATGATTTATTAAATGGCTCGTTAAGTTTAAAACTGGTTATTGCCTTCATGGGTATGAGCCTTTATAAAATGTAGCCTTTTATAAACCATTCATCATCGCACTGCTCAGAAATACATACCGTTAGGACGAATGCAATGTCTGCCATGTCTTCTTGAGTTTTTTACTGTGTCTTCTCTGCAATTCGTATGGTTAGCTTGAGCTCTTTAGCTTGGAAATGAAATCTTGGCTTCGTTTTCTCCATTTTATGTCATTTTAAGACGATTAGAATTGGCGTAGATAAAAAGAAAAAAAGGTGGGCGGTATCGTTCTTTCAATTGCACTAACCACCGACGGTGTCACCATAAGAAGTCCACTTGTCGAAAGGTAAAAATAACGGACTCCCAAAAACCCTTTATTCTCTGAAGATAAGAGCTTGCAGAATATTTCCGGGTAATGGCTATATAAAGCGATATAGTACGAGAATAAAAGGTTGATACACCTACGTGGTAGCAAAAGCTGTGCGAAAATTATAATAATTCGTGGGCTTCAGTTGATTTTTTTACACAATTTAAAAAAGTACAATTTAACAAGAACAAAGTTACAGTTAGGTTGACATTGGGGGCATGGTTGGCATGACTACCCATTGACTTTAACAAGTAATAATGAAACTGTAGCCTACTAAAGGCCATGCCAAGACTTTGAGTAGGTCATTCTATAGAGATATCTGGTTTAGAACGAAATGTTTAGGGGCTACTGTTTGAATACAAAATTACAAAAGCATGAAATAAAATGTGCACAAATTTTGTATAGTTTTTAGTACTTTAGCTACAATTCTTAAATGTAGTACTTTAACTACAATTCTTAACATTTATGTGTTAGAGGAAAATGAAAGATTAGTAGAGAAAAGGTGGGAACAAGATACGGTTAACTAGCTTGGTGGTATTTGCTGGCGTTACATGAAACTTTTTAGTGTATGAATAAAATGTGCACAAAATTCCGGTACAGTTTTTAATATATGAATACATTACTAGACACTAAATGTTTTAGAGGAATATAAAAACATTGATAGAGAAGGATGAAAAACAAGATAAATTTAACTAGTTTGGTAGTTTATGCTAGTGCTACAAGAAACATTTTAGTGTATGAATTAATTTTTGCTTTACTTCAAATTTAATGTCTACTTAATGATAATGGGGAGAGGGAGGGGTGCGGGCAGCCAGGAATGGCTGCGAAATTAATCCCTCGAACCGTTACTTCTATAATGATCTGTGCATTAGCTTACTGCGAGACTGAGCGAGTTAAAATCCAGCGAGCTAATGGAATCATCTGAGGACTTTCTTATTGGGGTGATCGTAAAAAATCCGAGACAAGGCCTACAAGCAAGAATTTAGCAAGCGCAGTGAGAGCTTTGGATCAGCGACATTAAGTTACATTGCACTATGATGTTTAGATATATCTATAAAGATTAGCTAAACCAAAAAAGAGGAGTGGTGCAAAGTTTAGAGGCAAATGATTGGTAGTAATGTTAATTCTTAGGGGTATGTTTAAAACTTAATTGAAGTGATTTGAGTGTTAAATTTAGCTTTAAGTTACATTTGTTGAGCAATAAAAATTGTCAGAAAGAAGCTTGGAACAATTTAAAACGAATCTGCTTCTGAATTTTTAACATACATCCGTAGAAAGGATTGCAACGTAGAAGAGCAAAGAAAGGGCTTTACACCAAACTTTTGCGGCTTCAAAAGCTCTAGAAAGCTGCGCAGTTTCAGAGCTGCAATTTATTCTTCCTGCAATTTCCCAGTGCTTATAATTTCACAGATAGATTTTGTTTGATAGCTTACAGTGACAAACACAATACGGTGGGTTTTTTTTTGCAAAACCACGATCAAGTGCATTGTTCAGTCACGGGAAACGAAATGAAAAAATTGAGGTTACATTAAAATATATGATTTAACTTTCAATAAAATTATTGTTTTACTGGACTGTCATAAAATGCTCAACAAAACATTTTGGGACAAATGTTTTGTTGAGCTATTCGGGTTTGCAACAGAACCTTTTTCAGATATGAGCAGTCGTTTTTCAAACAATCTAGGCCCATCTATCCAAAAATGGGGTTAAAAGTTGAATAACACTTAAACTTTTGAATCATAGCTATAAAAGCATTGGGGATTTTACAATTTGTTTATAAATAATAGCAAAATCTGCAAAAGAAGTTTTTGCCTAAAAACGGAAAACTCACAAGTGCTTGGCAATCTTTTAGACATGTCCAAACGAATTCAATTTTTTTAGATTCACATTTTTATGTTGTACGTTGCAACTTGCAACTCCTAATTTCAACGCTCATGCAACACCAGGTAACTTTTAGGAGCCCCAATGAAAGAATCAACACCGGTTTCCTCCTTCCCAATTTAATGTTGTAGGGTTAGCAGTCATAACTGTCTAATAGATCATTTAGATTATTCTGATGGACAAAAGAAGGTTTACAAAAACTATAGAGCAGATCACATCACCCTAACGATAATGTTCGTTGCGTGGTGGGGAATTCTCAGGCTACATTATTGGCCTTTCAGCGCCGACATCTTGTATGCAGGCCTATTTTGCAGCCGGGTTCAAAAATGAGACGATCCGATTATATTCTGTATACTAATCACAGCTCTTGGTTTCGACAACCACGTTTCATTCAATTCGATTAAAACTCTGGTTTGTTTACGAGAATTCACTTGACTTAAGAAGCCTCACGTTCATTGAGCGGATCGCGTGGGTTTTAAACTGATAGTGGAACTCTACAAGAAAGAGGAAGGTTGTATAGCAGTCCTATACTAAGGTAAATACCCAAGGCACATAGGCAAAGGAGCACGTGGGATACGTTTTCCATAACCAAAAAAGAGGGTGGTAACTAAGTACTTGCTATGAGTGAGCTCGGTCCATCACATGATTAAATAATGATTTATACAAAAGAGAGTCAGGAACAAACTAATCACATTGATTCTCGTCGTCTTATTGCTTTGTTCCTGACTCTTTTTCGTAGAATCCGGCGGACGCATGAATCCGCAAGATTCATAGAATCCGGCGGGTGGCCTACCCTGCGTTCGCTCCTTCTTACACATAATGATTGATACTCAAGGTTAATGAAGAAATTAAGTGAACAAAATGACGTTGTGTAAAATAAAATTACGATGCAACATAAACTGAAAAAAGTATCAAGAAGTAAGACTAAAGATTCGATCAAATTGGAGTATATATATCGCTGAAAATTTTCAAATATCTTTATACCATAGCTCAAGTTGTTCGACAATCTACACCAGAGGGAAGATCAACTCCATCATAGGTTGACTATCGCCTTCTATAGACTTATCGTTAATATTTTGTTCGATTAAACCAAATACTTTAAGCGGAACCAAATTCTTGGAAAAAGATTCCTCGGGCTTACATCTAAGCCGATCAAAGGTAAAGTGTAAATAGCATTCACTCGTAATAAAAAGTTATGGAAAAAATATGAAAATAGCGGCTTCATGAAAGAGAAGGTTTTTTTGTCTTCCTTATTTTTTACGCAAAAGGAAATAGTAACGGGCACGCCTCTTTTAAAAAAAATAAAACTGACGATATCTTGTTCCTCTATTGATCTCAAGATATGACAACCGATTCACATCGGAAGTGCATTTGTTCGAACGATACTTGAACGTACCTATAACATGCGTTCTGTGCACGTGTGTTACACTGATACTCAAACTTAACTATTCATTGGTTGCTTTTGTGATATCTTGTCGCCTAGACAGCAAAAAGTAGGCAAACAGGCTTAGCATAGACACTCATTCATACTCAGAAATAAATACTTGATCAGCTGTAATCTGTTCAATAGGAAAATTTTAGCTGAAGACAATTTCTTTTCATTTCGCTGCTTGAAATATTAAACTGTTTTTGATACTTGATAAGAAACAACAACTTCAGATGTGAAGAAAATATCTGTTAAGTAACACAGCAACGGTCTCATTTTATCATCTCTGTCTCATGCATCAACTAAGGTTGAACAAAATTTGATAAAATAAAATAACGACTTTGTCAAGAAATGAATACTTGGTACGACGTTTCGAGCATAACTCCTGATGAAGAGTCATGCTCGAAATATCGTACCAAATATTCATTTCTTGTACAAAGTCGTTATTTTATTGTATTCAAATTTTGTTCATTTTCGACGTACAACACGCACAACTTCATTGATCATCTTAGATTGCATGAGAAACTGCATACAATAACTCAATCTTATAGCCATTCAGTACAAACGACTCTCTAGATCTAGACTTATGGCTTCGCTAATTACCTAGAAATCGACTGGGCATTACTCTGATGTCTACCAATCAAATAACGAGACAGTTATGGCCCACGAGAAACTGATAATCGTATGATTATAACTATACTTGGGCTTTGAATCTTTGAATAAAATATCCACCCCATATCAACTGATTACAATGGATGGCCCTGTCTGCAAAAGTCCCCAAAGGGATGTGTCGTATGTTGCTAATGGATGACGGCCATCAGAGTAAGGTAGTAAGGTAACTGGCAGCAAAAAGTTAAATATAATAGATTTATACAGATACAATTTTACAACTGCTTTGAAGTAAAGTAAAAAGTCGGTCAAAGATGTGTCTATTGAAATCAAGGCAGTTCACCCAAACATATGGAAAATTTAGGGGTAGCCAGTAAAGATAGAACTGATGAATGGTGGTAGGAGGCTTTTAAAGCAAAATAAAATCGATAAAAATGAACGCATTGAAAACAATTATCGAAGAGTGCCTGGTAAACACTATCCAGAAACCATCGATTGCCAAGCGTCGGTCTTTCTTTAAACGACACCATCGGATTGTAACAAAACGGTGTGCTTATCAGCAAAACGAGGTTGCTTGCTCCTGTTGCACACAAATCGAAAATTTACGCTGACACCGTATATAGTCTGGTTAACTGTTGCTCTTTGGTAGAGGCATTATTGAGTAAAAAAACCAAGGAAAAACATGATTCTGACATAATGTTCCAAGTGAAGCAAAGACTGCTGTCACCAGTTTCAAAAGTTTCAAGAGTAACATATGATGTCACCATCTTTCCCAGTACTGAAAACATTCTTTTGAATTTGCGGTTGGGAAAAATTGCGATTACGTTGCTGAAAGGGAAACGGGACTTCTCTTCAAACCTATTAAATACATATTTCTTGAGGTATTGAAAATTCAAGCCACAATCTAATCTTTCGAAGCGAATGAAAATATGTATTCTTTCTTGATGTACTTTTCATTCCATACTGAAGAGTAAAACTCCTACGCATTACTTCAAAAGATGAAGTGTGCTGATCGGAAAATTTCGGTTTCTCCAGAATCCTTCTGAGAAAAAAAGGCAGGCCAGTTGACGAGAAGATGAAACCGAATGCTGACTTTACAAGTAAAGAGAAAAAGAAGGAAAATTCCGCGAGACGAGTCCTACATATAGCTTTTTATGTATTGATTTTTCAAAATGTCCTTCCGAGAACAAACTGGGCCGACTGGTCAGGCATAAATAAGTGAAGGCTAAAAAAGTCAAGATGATGGGACCAGTTTGGGATGAATTTCCATACTTTACAAAAACAACATTTTTCAGATATAAAATAATAATGTGAAAATGATCGCATTTATGGGGAATCCTGATTATAACCATTAAGTGCACTAATAAATGCCTGGGGCGTTTAAAGTTTTACATGTTTGCTGCGATATAAAACTTTGTGAATGCTGCCAAATGGGCCAAAAATTAGAAGATTTAAACGAGAAAATAACTTTAAAAAGCCATATTAAAAAAATCCTTAAAAACCTGCAAGTGTAGCTCCTATAAGCCAAATAGCTACATTTTATTGGGTTGCATTCACTTAAAATACGATTGACTTTGTATCGAGAGATTTTGCTGTGGCAGTAGCATTGTTTAGAAACGGTTCTACAAAAGCAAAGAAAACTCGTACCTCGTGTTGCCATAACAGCTCTGAGGTCATCGCCTTCCACAAGGAGCTTGTATGTCTCCCCTGCTTCTTTTTTAGCTTCATCGGCATGCACTATTGCCCGACTGACATTTGCATATCCCTAGAAAAGCATCAAACATTTAGGTGCTGTAAAATAATTCCAGGCACGGTATTATTCCAGCCTAAATTAAGAGAGAAAAATTGCCAGGAGCCATGCTTTTTTAGGCCTAAACATTAGCTAGTGGAAATTTTTCATTTGATTCTTAATGCTAATTAAAGAAGAGAGATAAAAATTGAAACAATATGAAAAAACAAAACAGTTTAGAACTGACTGTGTTCAAATTAAGATACGGCAATTTCATTTTCATAAATGGCTAAAATTAATAAAATAATTCAAAGATATGCGTTAATATTAAAACAACTGAGATAATGAAGAGTACAACAAGGGGGCAGTTGCAGAGTAATAACAATCATAAAATAACAAATCTATTTTGCGTCCTTCGATTACTACTTCAGAAAAAGGTTAGACGGCTTCTCTAATCCGATAAAAGTGGTTTGGAGGGTTTTCCATTCTTATTTCATCAAGATTTCTTAAAATAGACACTGCTTGAACACTTTTTGTTTTAGATTCATTGCTTATCAAAGACTATTTATTAAGCGTTTTACAAATTTACGACGGTAACTTTGAAAATACTAGGCATACGATTATCCAGAAATATGCATCAACCTGTTGCAATCTGGTCTATTTGACGT
The DNA here is from genome assembly GCF_057945365.1 of Rhopilema esculentum. Taxonomy (NCBI): domain Eukaryota; kingdom Metazoa; phylum Cnidaria; class Scyphozoa; order Rhizostomeae; family Rhizostomatidae; genus Rhopilema; species Rhopilema esculentum. Next base: position 5,696,855 of record NC_142819.1, on the reverse strand, counting down.
ATCTGATTGCTAAAAACTAACACTAGCCAAGAATACTAGATATCTTTTTAATTTTCGATCTCTTCTACAAATAAATCAAAAAAATAAATCATAGCCCATGCCAGTAGAGTTCTAAAGCGATGACGTCACAAAATCTATTTTTAGAATTTTTTAATTTAGATCCCATAACCCAAAAGAGCATCATGAAATAACTCTAAATGTGCAAAATCAGGCAAGTGTATTACGAAATAGCAGAGATATGGCCACATGTTTATTGGTTCTCTCCCCATCAAACCTCTGTATTTTGGTCTCGGTTCATAACTTTATGAACAGTGATTCGTTAGCAAACTTCAAATCTCTCATTAGCCATATCTCAACCGATTTTAGACATATTTGGCCAATTTTGCCTATTTGAAAGTATTTCATGGTGATCTTTTACGCTATGTGGTTAAAATTCAAAAATTCTAAAAATAGGTTTTTGATGACGTCATATTTTAGAACTCTATAGCAGCACAATAAGAACAAACTACCGTACTTAGAACAAACTACAAAGAATAAAGTATATATGACATATAATAGACTAAAACATTTCTATGACAGACAATAATAAAATCTCTGACAAATATGGTCAAGATAGATGTAGAGAAACTGGGAACACATACCAAAATAAATTAGACATGTTTTAACCTTATATGCCTTCAAGAGAAAATTAGAGAGACGACATAACCCGGTACATTAATAACATTGAATTCTCCTGTAAGCATATCAGTAACATTGAATACATCGATTGAAATACATATCAATCACGTTAGGTGTATCATGTTGTCGTGTGCCTTTGTTGTTTGGTTTCAATAGGCTTTCATTTAGATATCATTTGTATAATACAAAAATTGAGAATACCTTGACCAATACTGATGGAAGTGTTCCCTTCAGTGACTGCATAACATAATACATAGAGCTTTTGTTTGTTTCTTGTGGGTACAATGTAATAATGTCTTTGCCATGAACCGATACATGCTAAAGAAAGAAAAATTGCCTGTCTCAGTTTACTATCATTTAAAAATACTGCGCTAGATATCAGACAACGTCAATTCTGAAGAATTTTTCCTGACTTAATTATTAAAATTTAATCTTTTGCGTAGCCATTATCATGTAATTTACAGCTTATCCTTTTCTTGACAAGACGTAAAAAGACCTGATTGCCCAAGGTTAGCATACAAAATTAAACAAACCTAAGAATTTTTTAGTAAATATAATTTGTGTGTATTTCTTGTAGATGTGTTTTTAATTTTGTTTTGTTACGTGTTATTCATGTTAATGGCTGCGGAGTTGTCATGGTACCGTGCACTTCATGGTATCGCTCTTGTAGTGTAATCAAGTAGTTTCTACATAGTATAATGAATAGCTTGTAATTGTAAAATTTTTCATTGAATATAAAAAATCATGCCATTGTAGTCCAGACAAGTTTTGATAAAACATAAAACAAAAAAGATGTATACTAGCTTATAATCACAAATCAAAACAAAATGACTTAAACCTTTCACCAGAGTTCTACAATCAACCGGCTCCTGTCCTGCAGAAGACATAAAAAATTAACGAAAACCACTGAAAATTACCTGTGGCTTGATCTTCAATTTTGGCGCAGTACAAAGAGCAAATTTGATCGAGTAGGCATCTATTTCAAGCTGGAAGAAAGAATGCTCTTAGATAGCTTGACATAAGAACAAAGAATGACAGTAAAAACTATGGATTTTAGAAATTGTTCCTCTCTGAACACGTATGGATTCTTTCAAAACACAGACATGCCTACAGCAAAAAAACACGACGAATGTTTTATTTCTAGTGACAAGAGCTCTTGGCATGTTCTTATTGCTTGCTAGATATTGGAGGGAAAGGGATGTAATTTTGATCAAAGAAAAAATTGCATGTTATTTAAGAGACAATCAAAAAGTTTATCTTTCGTTTGGGTCAAGTCCCACTTTAAAATAAAAACTAAAAATTTCGATGTCAATTTTAAGTAAAGAACCAGTCGAAATTTTGCTTTGATAATAACATGATGATAGCAAGAAGAAATACGAGAAAAAACGTCAATATATAATCTTAAAATAAGCAACTATGTTATCTATGTAATCTTAAAATAAGAACTTTTAAATTGAAAACAAAGAATCAGTGACCACAAATTATAATCTTATGATAAATGCTTGCAAAAGGTGTGAAGAACATTTTTTTAGTTGTTTATGTTAGGGAAAGGCTCAGGGGCCTAAACAAGAGAAAGAGATAAAGGATTAGGAGGAAAAAAAGAAAGATCACATTTGTTTTCTTTTGTTTTGAATATTGATATATCTAAGTGACAAGTTAAAGTGCCTTGGCTTAATAACAATCGATGTGACTAGCCATTTCATCAACATTTATCAACAAATGAGATGCAGCCACGTTGAGTGGAACACTAAGAAGCTGCCTTGCTGACGATGGTCAGCAAGCATACATAATACTGTCTAAGGGCCAATATTTGAACACTATTGGCTCTGGATTGCAGATCAATCAAAAAACTGTATTGGATAATAGGCTTACCTTCAATAGTCGAACACGATTTAAGTCGACTTTTATTAATAAATAACACGAGTCCGGAAGGAAGCACTCTTCAATGTATTCGCATATCTGCAAAACATAAAATTATTTGCGACATAAAGTTTCTGTAATATTCAACAATAAGAGATTCTGAGGGAGACAGATAAGAAAAACACCAAGAGCCTGGATGTAATTCTATAGCTTGTTACACTTGCTAACGAAATAGAGTTCGCTACCAAATTCTTGTAAGCCTAAAAATATCAAGCAAGTATGTGGAAACATGTGTACAGAGAAAAAATAAATTAGTCAACATTCTTCGTGTCTTTACTTGCGTGTTATGCAAATCAGAAAAAATTATGAAAATTTAAAGAAGTGAAGCGTCAAAAAGTGATCAAGACACAGGCTATACTATGAAAAAAGATGACAGAGAAGAAGAAATCTTGTTACAGAATAGATATATGACAAAACAACAACAAAGTTAATGAGGATGTTACTTGATTATTCTGCATTTCGCAAAAAATTGAAAATCATTTAATTGAAGGAAGTTTGATGTTAGGGAAGTATACATCTTGGCAATGTTTTAGCCTAGGCTGCTAATGCGAAATGATATTGGGAATCAAGCTTTTTAATTCACATACCACTACTGTATTAAGAAAAATAGATTAAAATAGCTTAGAGTTGAGATAGTTTAACTTACAAAGAAAGGATAGATTCAAAATCTGGCAGTCGATTTATAGACGAAAAGATTTTCAAAATTGGGACAGGTGATTTACAGAAAACGTCGTAAAAATGCGAAATAACTTTTCCTGTCTCTAGCCAATCAATAATTTTGCCAGTAATATTGGGAATTTGTACCAACTATGACGCTAAAAAATGTTCCACAAAAAATTAAAAATTACCTCGCCTAATGTTGTCTTCTCAATCCTCCCTTTTACCACTCTCGCAGCCTCGATATCATTGCTAACATCAAGCGGTGCAGCTATGATGGGGGTACTGATGTTCTTGGATGCGTTGATGATTTCTTTTATGCGTGGTACACCAAGCGTGATATCGAAACAGGGCGTCAAGGAAAAACATACCCTACAAAAACTGGATTAAACAACCATTGACAAATGATTTGAGCAGACGTAAATACTAAATGACAAGTGACCAACGAATTGACAAGAAAGGGACATGTCTTTGCTTTTTCTAAAGACGATTAAAAAAGCTTTTTGTAGCGCAAAATGCAAAAAACAGATACTTAAATCGGAAGGATACTCATGGTAGCAACACCAGCAAAATGAAAGGTTTTGAGTGTCATTTGAGTGCCAGGCTCACCAATCGACTGCGCACAAACAGCTCCAACGGCTGAGCCAGGTTCTATTTTGGATCGCATGTATTTGTCTAAACACACCTGAAGGACTTTTCTAAGCTGAGACTCAGTCACTCGGTCTACCTGGTACAAAACTAAATAGAAAAAGTTTGGCACATTAAGTACTTCAAATAAAGAAAATCTACAAAAAAGGACAAAACAACTGCGTTAAAGGAAAATTTATGAAAATTTTTGTGAATAAATAAAGAAAACATAGTTATCCTGTCGCTTTGTACGAAGAATGCCAGTACTCTTTTGATGCTTTGTAGGTAGTTTCATAGCATCGCTACGCCCATGGTTAGTTTTACTTCGTAATTCAGTTAGGTTTTTTTTAGGTACTGGTGTGAATTTAAGGCCAAAGTTAATTAAAACGTTTACTGCGTTCTGATCAATGTGTCCACCTGAGGTGTTTATTAATTTGGGCTTCGCCGTCTCTTTATTACAGCTACCGAAATTTGATTATCCGTTAGTTGATGTTCATACCTAAAAGAAACCTAGCTGAATTACGAACAGATATCCGTAAATTCTGCAGAAAACTTCGTCTTATAGAATATTTTGCTGAAAAACCAATGTCCAATGATGACAGCCTCGTAAGTCCAGAAAGTACATTCTGCCCAAATAGAAATCGTGATCCAATATTGGATATATACATAGACTTCCTACTTAAATACCCTATTGAGGATAAACTGAAATAAGCAAACAAAATACAAAATAATCTTAACAAGATGGAATGGAAAGGAATCATGGAACTCAAAAACAATATTGTCATTAAACAAAGCGATAAAGGTGGAGCATGCGTAATCATGGACTCTAAATACTACAGAAACAAAATGATACTACTAGTAGATGATAAAGAAACTTACAAAAGACTGGCAAAAAAAAAAGGCAGCCTAGTTCTCAAAAAAATAGAAGAACTAACTCGCGCACACGCAAACGAACTGACCGCGAAAGAAGTGAAATATTTAACAAAGTTCAATTACAAAACCAGCCAACTGTACGGACTACCAAAAATACACAAAAGCAGAATAATAAATGATATAATAAAGCAAACCAAATCAGAATACGTTGAAGTAGAAAAACCATACGATTTAATTTTCAGACCAATTATACTAGCTCTGTTACAGAGCTTGCACAAAGACATCCAGTTCACTATGGAAGAGAGTAAATAAAATATCAACTTCCTGGATGTAAAGATAATAGTTGAAAACAACCAACTTATAACAGAACTATACCAGAAACCCACGGATAGCCAACAATATGTTCATTTTAAATTTTGCCACCCACCACACACCAAACGGAATATTCCATTCAACCTTGCACGACATCATTGCACTATCATCGAGAAAGAAACTTCAAAAGAACAACACCTACTTAACTTAAAAAAAGCTAGACTATCCCAGAAATCTCATCGAGCATAGTATTCAGCAAGCAAAGAAAATCCCTTTAGAAGAACTTCGAAGCCCAAAGGAGCACAATACCGAAAAACTGCCATTAGCATTTATCACTACTTGCAATCCCCGCAACTTCGACATTTTCAAAGTTATACGTGAACCATCATATAGCACACTGCGCTATTGGCAAACCAACACTATTTAATGTTGTGCCATTTTTTTCTGTCAACCGTGATGACAAATTATACCGAGAAGAAAAAGAGCAATATTTTATAAGAAAATTTAAACCAGTATTGCATATTCAAGACATTCAAGACAAGATACAGAAATCACACCGCATCTTTCCGTCACACAAAACACAGAAATTCCACAGAACTCAGTAAATACATCTGGACCCTAAAAGACAATATCATCGACCACTCCATTTCCTGGCGCATCCTCTTAAAAAGCCATCCTACAGCAGCTCAAACAAAAGATGCAGCCTTTGCCTTAAAGAAAAGACCCTCATCATCTGCCACCCCGAATTATCAACACTCAACAAACGAAACGAACTTGTATTTTTTGCCGCCATAGAAACAAAACACTATTATATAACACCTAAATCCCTTTATGTACCGCCCCTAATTCACCTTTTGTAAAACCTCACACATTATGTAACGTATTATCTATTTATTCGAGGAATATTCCAGTATATCAACATCTCCTGAAGAGTGAGCTACTCACGAAACAGGCTTGTAGAGATAAACCATGTAGTTTTACTTTCTTCAACTCTATGATATGTATATATATAGGTATATGTATGCGTTCCCCGCGACCCATTACATAGTGTACTCAATTCTTCGTACACAAAAATGACCTTATCTAATCGAAAATGTATAATTGGCAGGAGCATAAAATTCTTCGATAGACGAAAAATCAAGAAAACAGAAAAGTCGGTTGGGCACCCGTATACCGGATGCCCCTTTGGTCCACAGTTACTGTCCATTCAAGAGAGTTTTCCATTGTCTGGAAGGAGCCATATCAAAATGTTACGAAAGTCTTTATATAGTGTCTGCTTTTAGAATGTGCCCGTTTGAGGTGCTTTCACTGCATTCATAGTAAGTTAAGATGGAAACATAATCAGCAGGAAAGGAACGCTTTCTCATTAACTGTTAAATGAAAGAAAGAACTTGAAATCTCCTCGTCTTTAAACTTCTCTGGATCTCATCATCGAGCTAAACTATTGAGCATTCATATTCTAGATCAAAGATTCAATAACTTTATTTACCATTTCCTTTTTGGTCTTCATTCGAGAAATACCTGAAGAGGAAATGAATTGACTTACATTTTTAAATTATTGATTGTGCAGAATCTTCAGTAGACGAAAAATATGAAAAAAATCCCTTAAAGAAACATCTGTTAATCTATTCGAAAAATACTTAAAAAACGATATTTCGAAGCTTTTGATGCCTAAAAATATGATTATCAGTCACTATAGCCCCCTGGTAACCTTTGAGCCAAATTCAAATCAGAACTAAAATTTACATTCCTACATTTTTAAGGTATGACACTTCTGGAAGTAACAGGATCAGAAACGCAAAGCCCAAAAACGTGGTATCAAAACAACAGTGCACAAATATAATTTGCTTATGACGTCACAAAAGCCTACTGTTGGAAATACCATTTAATCTGCAAGTTTAAACTTAATATGTTATAAATTGGCTGGGATAGGGGCATATGAGCATAAGATCTTTCCCCAGCAATTACTGTAAATTATTCGTGGTTCATGAAAATTTCAAATCAGTCAACTGTTGGCAAACTTCCGATCTTTCGTTGGCCATATCTGACCCAGTTATTGATATACTTAATTGACTTTGTATGGTTGTGGGTACTTTATGGTATACTTGTATAAGTTATATTTCTAAAGTCAAACATTCTAAAGAAATATCTTTACCACGTCACACTTGAGAACTCTATTTAGGCAGAAATTCTACTGATCTCTTAATGAGGTATTATATCAATTTTGGTAATCAGGATTCACGAAACTTTGAAAGTTAACAAATGAATACGCCCATACTGCCAATGGATTCACTTTGAGAAGCATTCACTTTGTAAAGGCGGAATGCGGCATGTTTTAAAACCCAATACACACCGGGTATTGTCTATATGAAGCCACTGTCTGGTTCGTTTTACTCCTTCCGCCACAACATTAAAGAAGTCTCTGAAAAAGAATAAACAAAGCTAAGAAACACGCAATGGCATTCGAAAACTTTACGTATCTGCTTTTGTAATATAATGATTTTGTCACAAACATAATTGTGGTGCTCTCTGTAGCTTCTGATGCAAGAAGAATAACATTGATAAGAAAAACATCATAAAGACATTAACCAGAACAATCACGTTGTTTAGGGCACATATCAAAGATTGGTTCAATTTAAATATTCATCAAGCAATGACGGTCTAACCTCCTAGAAATGCAAACAAGGAAGTTGAATTAAACACTCGAATTGCTCGCAAATACCGCAAATACTGAGACTTATTGCAGACCATATCGCTTTGACTGGCCTTCAGTCTTCAGAGATATTGCCTGAAGCCAACAATAATGCACGACTTTTGCCAACAATGATGCCGGTGGATAGCTTCAGGCCTGTACTGTCAGGATGGCTACGACAACTTAATGATAACAAAGTAACCCCTGGAGCACAGAAAATAGGCCAACTGCTTTCTTTTGCTCTGGCGGGAGAAAAACTTGTTTAGGAAAACACATAGATACTTCACTCCACAAACCTAAGTTCTTTAACAAATGCTCCTCCGCATGACTGCATATCTTTAGAAGTAAGGAAGTCCTCAACAACGGTCTGAATCTCTGAAGGAGAGAGCGCTTTCTCATTCCGGAAGACCTCTTTACTCTAAAACAGGAGCAAAATCTTAAAAGGAATTTGTCTTCAATCTCAAAAATTCTTGATCCTCTTTATTCACTCTAAATAAAAATCTTCTTTTGCGGGGAATTCGTATAATAGGGAAGGGGTAGCCTGCGTGCAGACTTTACTTTCCATTGCGAAGGAGTGCCAGGACGGAACTTGTAATGAATTGCATAAAACAACTAAAGAAATATTCCGAACATGTAGGAAATGATGAAAAGATCTGAAAAGGAATTGTCCCATTCTTAGAAATAATTTTGAAAAAAAAACAGATAAAAATGTAAGAATAGAAGACTACGTTTATTCAAACAATCTTTTGGTGGTACAAAACTTGTAAATGGCTTTGAAAAAAGCAAACATTTAGTAAACTAAAGCTTTTCGTCTGACACTCTTCAGAGTTTAAAACGTCAGAACATAGATCGAAAACTCTACGCTAAGAAATATATATACCCAGTTGTTTCTTCGCGGTTAACCCGCGTGTTGTTTACAGTACAAAAAAGGCCCTTCCGTCCATTCAAAAGGACTGCGTTCCTGCCACAAAAAAAAGTTCCGTTGTTTATGAATTTACGTGCCAGTGTGATTCTGACTACGTAGGACGCACCACCCAAAGATTGGAGGATAGGATAAAACAACACGTTCCATCTAATATTAGAAACAAAACACATCCCCAAAGAGAACAGCCACCTCGGTCTTGCAAATCCAAAATTACTACTAAGACCTGCGATTCTGCTATCGGGCAGCATTTGCTAGAAAACCCAGTTTGTGCAAAAAACTATAATGGCGACATGTTTCGGATTATTGGTAAAGCCCGATCGTCGTTCCACCTAGCAGTTTTAGAATCTATCTACATAAGCACGAAAAACCGCTACTGTGTAGACAAAAGGAGTTCGTTTTCACCTTAGGACTCCACTGGTAACATTCTAATAGGCAAGCGACACTGATTGGTCAACCTTTACAGTCATGTGCTCGTGTTTCTGATTGGCCTAGTTCGATCCACAACTGGGTATATATATTTCTTAGCGTAGAGTTTTCGATCTATGTTCTGACGTTTTAAACTCTGAAGAGTGTCAGACGAAAAGCTTTAGTTTACTAAATGTTTGCTTTTTTCAAAGCCATTTACTACGTTTATTGGTTTACAGATAAGGATGGTTCTAAGGCAACTGCAGAATAGAAAACTAAATACTTTTTGGCAAAGGCTGCAAGAGAAAAATGACTTGAACCTTGCAATGGGAAAATATCCGGTGAATATCAACAGGCTTGTCTTTTCCTTCCATGGCTGCAGGATCTAGGCCATCCTCCCCATATATAAACTGAACTATATCGTTTGTAGATGTACGCACAGTGCAGTCGTATTGTGACGACAAATCTTCAAGAGACTACGAAGAAAATTCATTAACAAAAGCAAGTCCTAAGAACTTTAAATATAACTGCAAAACTGTTTCCAACAGAAGATCAAGTAGTATTCATACAAGGAGATAATTTTGCTGCAGCTGGTACAGAAAAAAATATTGCCTATTTATGTTGTAATATCGTTGAGTATAAACGTGCATCTGCTGTGGAATTACGGATTCCACAAGGTTTGATATTCATTTTGTGCATAAAACCTTACTGGTGCCTCAGTAAGACGTATAATTTGTCCGAATTTACGGCATTGAGCGCTGACAATTTTTACAAAAACAGTAGGAAATGCAATGACACATAACTAACTTAGTTGTATGTGGACTATTTATCTTCAAATTAGAAGTAGATCTGGCTGCTAACCTAGAGCATTCTTACCTTGACAAGGCGTCTTTGCATGTAGCCTGTCTCTGCGGTTTTCACAGCTGTGTCAACAAGACCTAAAAAAACAAGGAATAAAAACATTGACGAAACCGTCGCAAAAATAATCAAAAATTCTCACGAATTGGTTACAGCAACTCAGCTTATAGCCCACAACTAGAAAAAGCAATTGAAATTCTCGAACAACAAAACGTAAATAAATATTCAAACATTCTCTATTTTACATGAAAACACAGAAGACGCTTTCAGTTCTAGATGCTGCACTGTTCTTTATTTTTACAAATTTGCTACCAATGTAATGCAATTGATAGTATTTCAATTTCTTTGTAGTTTGCGTCATTCATAGGTAAATGGGAATACTAGGCAAAAGTATTCTTCCCATCTAGAGCTCTGTTCTACCCAAACGCCTCTTAAATGGCAACTTCTAAATTTACTGAGAACCCCTCTAGTTGTAACTTCAATGCGTCTAAGAATATTAAAATATAGGATACTGAGCTGCATACTTTAAAGACAGTAGGGTCGTTGACATCGACTTTTATTTTACTTTCATTTTAAGAGAGATATCCGCAAAGGTCTTCTCTAGCAAAATGGCAACATGTATATGCATACCTTCTCTGCCGGCCATCGTGTGAAAGAAGAACTCAGTTGGAGTCATTCCTGTAAAGAAGCTGTTTTCGACAAATCCTTTAGCAGCAGGGACTTTTGCTGTAGTAAACAAAAGAACAAGACATTAGAAGAATAAGACCTTAGAACAACAAAGATTTAAGAAGAACATTACATAGAGAAAAAGATTGAAGAAGAGCAAGTCTATAGAAGAACAAGATTTTAAAAGAAAAAGACTTTAGACGAACTAGACATAAGAAGATTAAGACATTAGAAGAATAAAACATCAGAAGAATAAGACATTAGAAGAACAAAGATTTAAGAAGAACATTACATAGAGAAAAAGATTGAAGAAGAGCAAGTTTATAGAAGAACAAGATTTTAAAAGAAAAAGACTTTAGACGAACTAGACATAAGAAGATTAAGACATTAGAAGAATAAAACATCAGAAGAATAAGACATTAGAAGAACAAAGATTTAAGAAGAACATTACATAGAGAAAAAGATTGAAGAAGAGCAAGTTTATAGAAGAACAAGATTTTAAAAGAAAAAGACTTTAGACGAACTAGACATAAGAAGATTAAGACATTAGAAGAATAAAACATCAGAAGAATAAGACATTAGAAGAACAAGACCTTAGAACAACAAAGATTTAAGAAGAGCAAGTCTATAGAAAAACAAGATTTCAAAAGAACAAGACTTTAGAAGAACAAGATTTTAGAAGAACGAGACTTTGGAAGAATAAGACATAAGAAGAAAAAATATTTGAAGAAAAAGACAGAAGAAGAACAAGACTTTAGGAGAACAAGACGTAAAAAGTACAAGACTTTAGAAGAACAAGACATTGAAAGAACAATTTTTAAGAAGAACAAGACATTAGAAGAATAAGACATTAAAAGAACAAGACATTAAAAGAGCAAGACTCTCGACTTTAGAAGAACAAAACATTAGAAGAACAAGATTGAAGAAGAGCAAGTCTACAGAAGAATAAGAGATTAGAAGAACAAGACATTTAAAGAACAACTTTTAAGAAGAACAAGACTTTGGAAGAATATGACATTAGAAGAAAAAGACATTCGAAGAAGAAGACATAAGAAGAACAATTTTCAAGAAGAATAAGACATTAGAAGAATAAGACATTAAAAGAACAAGATTTAAGAAGAGCAAGTCTATAGAAAAACAAGATTTTAAAAAGACAAGGCTTCAGAGGAACAAGATTTTAGAAGAAGAAGACTTAAGACGAACAAGACCTGAGATGAAAAAGATTTTAGAAGAAAGAAAGCTTGGCAAAACAAGACTAGAGAAGAAAAAGACCTTAGGAAGATAAGGGAACAATCAGAACGATAATTTGATGATATTGATAAAATTGCTTGAATGCTGTAATGAAGGTAAATTGTTTGGAGTAACAATAAACAATACAAACAAGATGGCGGTAGTCAAGAAAAATCAATATAGAAAACAAACATTACTGCTTGTTTTAGAACTTCACGGCGTTCAAACTTATTATTGATACACAGTCAGCACAGACAGAAACATACAGGTGTTTATGGATTCCAAATACACAGAAGAACCCCATTTCCAAAAGGTTACCATGCTTCAGTCAGTTCAGTTCATAATTTCAAAATTCCGCTACATACAAACATTTTCAAAATAAGCTCATTAAGTGCAAATAAATATAAATGCAAACAGTTACAAGGATGTAAGAAAAAGTAGTCATTTGCAGTATGGTTATATTTTCTTTATCTTATCCTCGATTCTAAAATAAATGCAGCTACAGTTTTCTACCGTGTGTACATTTTATATTTTTTTCTAAACTAGATGATGAAATAGAAGATCAATATGAAATGATATTGTAGAGTCAGAATTGATCAGTTAAATGAATGCATGTTTAAAATTCTTGAAGCTACAACCCCGGACAAAATTGTTGAGACAAAATCTTGCAATTTTCATCTTTACGTTGTCCCTGTAAATTCGAATCGCCCCCTTCACCCCCCGTATCACTTTTGGATTTGTAGTTCTATCATTTCTCTTTCAAAATCATGCATTCAACATTGATTTGGGGGGGGGGGGGTTGTTTTCTAAATGAAAGAGAAAATATAAACTTTCCTTGAAAAGTCTCAACTCTTTTTGTCCGGGATTGTAGATTTTCAACAAAATACACTGCCCTGATTCAATGACTTACAATGTTTTTTAAAATGGGGAAGAGATCTGCCTTCAAATCCATCAGGAGTTCTTTTTCCAGAAATAGCTTGCTGTCCTACACATGCAATCATTTGTGATATATTGATGAATGAACCTAAGAAAGAGAGATATACAAATATTGGACAAGATGTAATTAACAAATGAATAACTTAAAGAAAACTAATTAATAATTAATTAAAGAAAACAGTTACTACGAAACGCTTCAGAAGAAAGACGAAAACTAGATGAGCAGCGAATCAGCTAACACTAGCAAAAAATTCCTGGCCGCCCTCAAATATGCTTTGTCCTTAATCAAGAGCCTCCCTCAAACAAACACTGCCCTCGCTAAACCGCCCCCCTCGACAGAGCATTGCGCCTGAACTTTTATCAAAGAATGTGCCCCGAACTTTCTCGAAGCAAATACCGTAGGTATGAAGAATTTCATTTCTTAAAATTGCAGTTATAAAAAGTGTCATCTTGAACCATAGAACGGCTGATTCTTTCCGTTATTAGAGGGATAACAGAAAGCGAAAAAAGCAAAAGGGTGTTATCTCATAGTCAACTCAGTTTGATCCAAAGCATGATAAGTTCTGCAAAGAACCTTAACAGGAATCTTCTACTTAAAAAGCGAGTTTTGATCCAGTGAGAAATCTACCCATTTTTTTCGCATCTTGTAACTTACGTCATTCGCAAAACATAGTTACAGATTTTCAATTACAAATTTTTAAGTGTAGAAATACACAGGGAAGCATTGCAAAGCTATGCCGAAAAGATACGTTTCCATATAATTTTCCTACATCAACAAAAAAACTCACAAAACATCTTTATCAGAGTTCTAAGCTATCATCTATGAAAAATACAAAAACAACAAAGATGTTCTTCCGACATAAAACAATCTATGTGGATTGCTTGAAAATATAGAAGAGAGGCAGGTGATTATTAGTGAAATGACTTGACTTTTTACGTTTTCTTACATAGATAAATCCTGAAGCTGCCACGATTCATAAGGATGAGCAAATGATTGTTTATTGAGCAATACTGTGTTAGAGATGAAGATAACACAATTACACAAAAACAAGTAAAATGCAAAGAAAAGGCTGAATACCTTGATAATAAATGGATTTGGCGTGGCATGAAAACAGCGGGAAATATACCAGAGAAGGCTGCTTTGAAGTGTTTTACAGGCATTGTCTAAACGAACAATGACAAAACTACGACATCTGTATTCATTACACATGCCTTGGTAGATTTAATGTATACTTGGGTCATGTTGTGTACAGGGAAATAGCAAATTGCAAAGCGAAAACTACTGCCATTCTTAGAGAAACGGCATACCATGAATGCAATCGCAAGCGTCAGCGATACTTGACAATAAGACTGTGTTTGTTAACACCGCACTGGAATACCAGTCTCAGTTCAATAATTGATTTCGGGTCGATTGCCTTGATGAAAGACTTAGATTACCAACCTCAACAAGACGGATGCTACATTGCAGAAGCCTTTAAGATTCTTTAACAAACGTGTATAGCGATTGAACTGGGTAATTTGGCAAGATACATCAAAGCAGCAACTGATGAAAGAGATTATTGGTTTCCGTTTCATTAAGTGTGTGAAGTGTAGCTGACACAACTCATCAAAGTGAACAGTGTAAAAGAAAACAATATTAGTCATCCTGCTATCATTCCTGATCTTGAAGTGCAATGAAACAGTCAGAGAATGTTAAGCAGCTACGAGTATAGTTAGATAATCAGAAGATTCGGGCAATACCTAAGAAGTGAGATGCCCGGTTGCTATTGAAGAAGCGTGAGATATGGAAATCTGTAGAAAGGTTTACTGAAAAACGAGAGGCATTGAAAAGGATCAGCACGGCTTTCACCAAGAGTGAATGAGAGATATTGCACTGCGTGTATGAGGCTTAACAAACGGTACCAGATCGCTAGTCGTGTAAGTTCAACAGTACAAAGAGCGAGTTTGGAAAGTGCATATTGAATTAATAATGGACATCTGAATTCCATATGCGAGCAACAGACAGTCTACTGCAAGATTCAAGTAATCATCTTTGGAAATTTATCATGAGAGTGAGGTCTAAATTTCTCGAACCTCGTTGCACGAACTAACTCCTTTGAAGAAGGAACGAGCCGTAACCCTAAACCAATTTTCATCGCGTCTTGGATGACGCGTTTTAATCCGATGTTATGAATGAAACAAACAGCTGATGTTATGAAATATTGAAATTAAAACTTCATCCCGTAGCGCTCGATTTGTGTTGAGCGGAATAATCAATAAAATATTTTCTAAAGAGGTTAAGAGGATAAGTTGTTACTGCTGGCATTGCAGAATCGAATTCAGAAGTTCAATTCGAGCGTGAAAAACGACACTGGCGAGGATGTTAAAACAAATATGCAGTGTTACATAGGTGATATATCTGGCTATAGATCTCTTGCTTGAAAAACCTGGCTACCAAAAAGACGTTCAAAAGAAATTATTGACGAAAAAAGCCTTGCTTGAAACCGCAAGAAATGGCACCTGCTTTAAAACAGGGTTCGAAAGTCGTGCTTGGTTGACCTGTTATGCAGAGCATCGACCCTAAAACACGGCGTCTGAATTAATTACGCAGCAAAATCAACCGTGATATGGATGACACCGATATAGTATTCCTTTCTTTCTTTGGATTCATCTTTATACTTGGCACCACTGGTAACATCTGCATACTGGCTGCTTTGTCTAAGATGAGACAACATAGAAGATTAACCCATTTATTAATGATCAATCAAGCCGTTTCAGACTTGTGCCTTGTTGCAATTTCTTTGCCACTACGCATTGCTCGGATGTGTGTTAAAAAATCGCTCTTCAAATCTTCAGTGATATCGTCAGATTTGTACTGCAGAATAACGGCAGGGACAAATGTCGTATTTCTTGGGGCGTCATGCTTCGGTGTGCTACTGATGACTTTGGATAAGTTTTTAGCTGTTCGTTTTCCTTTGTCTTACCGCACGGGGATAGATAAGCGACACTTCATTGCTCCAGTCGTCTTAACCTGGTTTATTCCAGCAGTCATCGGCTGCTGTGGCGTATTTGTTACCGCTATTCAAGAGAACATGAACGAGCATGGGCATGATATTGCTTGTTTATATGGCTCCATTTTCAAGGAAACATATGCTTTATTTGTTTATGTATTAACTCTAATCATACCTCTTATAATGATCTTTCCCATGTATATATACATATTGAAAAAGGTGAAAAGTTCATGGAAGTTTGTCATACCAAACAATTCTGAAAATTGTTTTAAAGATCAGCTACCTGGGATAGCGAGCAGCAGACGAGTAAAGGACGTGAATACTTTTCGAAAGAAAGAAATCAGGCTAGCAAAAGGAATTTTCTTAATTCTTGGGATCCATTTAATGTGCTTAGCACCGGTTGTCGTTCTCGACTTTTTCCACATAATCCTACACCGGTCTATCATGCACATTGCAGTAGAAATTTGCCTGGGAATCCTTTACCTGAATGCAGTGCTCGACCCACCTATATATGCAAGACATTCTACGGAGATTAAGCAGACAATGTTGAGATTTTTACTGTACTGCAGAAGACAAAGGCATGGAGCAAACCTCTTTACCAAAAGAAGACCACAGAGAAGAAAAGGTGTGACGCAGCCAACTTGGCCTATAACTGACCAGCTGAATCAGACCTATGTGAATAGCATTCATGAATCTGGAAATGCAACTGACAACAACAAGCAAACGACAAAAGAATCTTTTCAGGTTTCAGCTCAATCAAACTGATCATCAAGAAACAGAAACACTGCGTCGGAAAGAGAAAATGAAATCTCTTAGCTAACGCTTATGAAAAGCCACTGGTAAAGCAGCATCTAACAAACGCAGATTGTTTGTCAGAACAACCCGACGTCATAGACCTCATTTGGGTGCTATGCTCTACACCCGAGACCTCAGGGATACGTAATGTCTCGAAGCATGGTACAAAATGGTCCTGTCTTACAGTAACATTATTAGCAATGGGTGTATGCAACGTCTGAAAAATGGTGGCTAGGTGAAAATTTTTGTCCTTTTGAAAATATTTGAATTCAAAATCGTTCTGTTTGGTATTAAAGTACATAGATAAATAAAAGGTTTTTATCAAGTATACTGTGAAACAGTAATTTTTTTAACCACTGCATAATCATAAAAGTTTTAGCATTTTAAAACAAATTGCACTGTTAATTCCTAATAAAGTATTCAATCAGACATTTTGTTTTCAAGTCTTCACTTTACATACAGATGTTTCATGTTTCCTGCGGTAACAACCGGTATGGTCAGGGCATAAGGTACACAGAGATGTCATCTCTTAAACCAATAAGTCCATATAAATTTCATACAATAAATACTGGTCATGTATCCTTGCATTCGCGGTGCTTACCTACTGCTGTTTAACAAACCCTAGTACAAAGGCTCCGCTGCAAGTTGGAAAGTGGGGGAGGGGGCAAGGGCAAATTAAAGTGACATTTCACGAGATTTTGCAAGAAGGCCTTTTCATAGGCAGAAAAATTCAGGGGCATGCCCCATCGTTTTCGTGGGAAAAATTCAGGGGCATGCCCCATCGTTTTCGTGGGCCTTGCTTGTAGTGCAAAATCTTTGAAAATTTACATTGATGTCAAACCTTTTGAGCCACACACGGCCATTGTCAAAGGGCTGTTAGAGCGATGGAGCTCGTTAAGGCATGCTTTACCACAATGCTCACGGATGACGGACAGCTCTTTCAGAATGACAGCCTATATAGGAGAGCATAAACATTTAAAACATAGAGCATATCAACAGTATTGAGAAATGAAGGCAGTGTTCGAGGCTTAATTGTATTATCTATAAATAGAAAATAAAATTTACGAAGAAATGTTAACAAAATACTGGGTTACTACTGATCAAAACAGCAGGCATAACTTCTGCTTAAAGGCAGCATGACAATACCGATTGCATGCATGCACCATCTTAAAACTGCTTATTAGATGCTGACATGAACTCAGCTATTCTATGATTTGATTGGCTTAGACCAAGCCATTCGCGTCTTAATTGGTTTACACAAAGCTACATGCTACTTGTACTGGTACACTGCCTTTAAAATAAAGTTCTGATGTAGAATATGAGGCGGGAAACTATCAAAAGCTTAGGAGGGTTCAAGGTGGCTAGAACAGATATTTTGACAAAGCTATTATCTCATACTGTCACTTATGAATGTACGAAACCACTGATAACCTAATCAACTTACAGAACTTAAATACATTTATGCATTATTAAGATAGAAATTTAGCAATTCCTCGCTTTGTTACTCGTTATCTCATTGTTAGGATAAAACCGCGTTTACTATTGCTTTCATAAAAAAAAAGATATTGCGGATTAGACTGAGATTATTTTTCAAGTAATAAAAAGTATTCAAGCTGATAGCCTGATGACAGGCATAATGAAGTTAACAGTAACAATAACAAAAGTGGAAGAGTTAATATCGACCAATAGCAGGTACACTGAAACAGGTGACTTTGGGCCTTTGGGCTAGGAACAAAAACAAAACGTCTCCAAATATACCTTTGTTTAGTAAACTTTCCAACAGAACTCATCATTGAGTCTTAACAATCCCATTGAACTCAAATTCATATAGCGGCAAATAAGACTGTTCTAATCAACGACTTGATCTTGCTCGTTAGTAAATATTAAATCAGTCAAACGCCATCATCATTTCAGCTGTTCCCAGCTTTCTTACTTTCAGAAACTTAGGCATATAAATATATTTCACGGGACAATAAGTCAAAATGAGTTCTAAAGTATGTTATAATACCATAAATTATGCAGTTTTCAATGATTTCTATCACTGATATAATTAACTCAATGAGAGTTACCTCAAGCGTCTCCTCCGCAGTGCAACCCGGTTGAGTCTGCAATCTTCCATTTTCAAAGTCCACAATGAATTTGTCGCATTTAGCGTACCTAGATTAGTTTAAACACACTTTCAGGGTCTCATTAAAGATGATTTTAAGGATAAATTCACTTTCCTGAAACAAATGGCTAGAGCGGTAAATTTTCTACCGTTTCGAAACCTTTCTGATACAAAATTCACATGCTGTCATTTGATTGCTATTCTTATAATTCATCGTCACAACTCCCACTGCAAAAATACAATCAGAAAATATTGTATTCTAAAGGATAAACCTGCCCAGGGAATCTATAAATAGGGTATTAGTCTACATATATATAATAAGGCTGTAGAGATAACCCTATCTCGAAGGTTAAAGGTAATGTGTCCAGCTATAGCAAGCGACTCTGCAGGGGTTTTTAGAAACATGTGATTTTTCATGTCATCGCCCCAGTCATTACGGTCGTTCTGTTTATTTATCTTGCTGCGAGGTTAGCTTTTCATGTGAGCAGTTTTGCATCGCAAGAATACTAACCAATCGCAAACTGTTATTTTGATAGGTAGCTTGACAGGTTGGGTATACGCAGTCCTTTTATATGGACACATTACCTTTAACGTAGTTTGAAAGAAAGCTATTAAAATATTTTAGGCTTGTCATCAGTATATGACATTTGCTGTGGCGTATATCTGAACTGAAATCCAAAAATTACAAACAAACGAAAATAGACGGCATTCAATAAAAAAATGATTTTTTCGTTTGAGATTTATTCGAAATATTTCTGCGAAAACTTTGTTTAAACGTCTTTGCTAAACTTGGCTAAACAACCAATGTTTTTTGTCCTAAAACATCAATAAAAATGTAATAGGGATTGAGTTCGACATTAAACTTCTTTCATTCTTTGGTTGCTGCTTTTTTATTTATTCGTTTTTGAATGAACACAAAAATACCGAACCAAAGAAAAGAGTAATTGGAAATTTTTCTGTTTGTTTGCAAATATTACTATGGAAACAGTTTCAGACAGTAATTTATTGAGCAAAGACTAAAACTGGGAGGATAAATGCAATTTCGTACGCTTTAATACCTTGGCTGGACTCGCACAGCGTAATAACATCTTTTCTTTATTTTACACATCAATAATAATAAATTGGTATTATATAGTATGCAAATCACATAATCAACCATAACAGAAGCAAAATAAGACCTTTTAATCCAGAAATTTCGTTAAAAATTTATACATAATACGTATGTCTCCAGGTTCTTTTTGCAAGCTTCTTTTGAGTTATCAATGTTGCTCGAGAAACATATTCAACAACGAAACAAGCATGGACATAAAAGAAGTATATCTGAATTTGGTTTTCAAGGCAGTCAAAACATTCTGAACATAGAGTTTCAAACTTTTTACATTAAAAGTGTATGATAAAAATCCCATCGTTTCCCTTAAAATGACGATTAAAATTAAAACTATGACGAGATAACTGGAAAGGAAAATCCTTAGATCGAAGTTTTTTTAGAAAATTTCAATTGCAAAATTGCTGATGAAGTTGAAATGTTCAATATGGCCGGTCTTGGCCTGGCGTCTGGCGCTGGAAAGTCTTGGTTGTAAACAGCTTAACAACAAGGAATGAATGAATTCTATATTGAACGCTATGCAAGTGAAGTTATTCCTGTCATATAAATAAGATATAATTACCCTTCAAGTAGAAGCTTGTTCTTTGCCCTTACCAGCCCCTTTCCTGGAGTAACATCTCCAATCCCAATTGAAAATCCTCTGTTCACTGCAAAGCAAAAAAACAATAGTTGAATTCGAGAAAAAATGATAAAACTTAACTGCAGTTTAACATTTTGAATTTGGAGAGCAACAAATTTGAGAACTTCTAAGGTAAACATTTCGCATCACAATTAAATAAAACTTGCTATAAAATGATTTCAACTTTTAAAACTTGTTATAAAATTTGCTATTGTGAATAACAACTCTTCAAATCAAAAAGTTTTTAAGCTTATTTTAGCTATATCATAGAAATCTTTTGTACTAACTAGCTTTAAACGTAGATATAAATCAAGTCTTACTTAGAAAGCTTGGGGCAAGCCTTGCCAGTCTCCACATAGCATCTGCAGCGGCCTAAAATATTTTAGAATGGAAGAAAAAATAAAAAGGAGCACGAGAAGAAGAACTATTGGAGGCCTAAAATGCAACGGCTCAACGACATTAACCCTGATACTATTTTTGCAACGTTTGAGACTTTTCATGAAGACAAAGAAAAAAGGTTTTCTAATATTCTTTGATGTCACTTCTTCTGAGAAGCAGTTATGGTGGAGCATAAGAGAAAAAATTGAAATTCAGAATTGAAACTCGCATGATTCAGAATAATATTTACTTGTGGGTACTAAAATAACATTCTGATGCTGAGATCAGTGGGTCCGTGGAAGGAGAGGGGAGCTCGGGGGCTCAGCCTCCCTTGTTAAAATTAAGAGAGATTTTGGGGTGCTCACCCCCTTTCTCTTAACAAGCAAGAATATGCTTGGTTTGGCGTGAAATGTGAGTTGATCCTTTATCATGCTATTGACATTTTGTCAATGGGCAGTTTCCTATCAGTCTTTCTAAGTCTGTTAATAGCTTAGATAATTTTGAATACCCAACAGAGAACCTTAAACACAAAGGCAAGTGTACCGTAAATCCTCGAATTGGCCCCCCTCGAAAAAGCTCCCCCCTCGAGTAAGCCCTCACCCTAGAACTACAAATTGTCAATAAGTAAATCCTCGAACTGGCCCTCTCGATATGTTGGGAGCTGCGGTTACAAGGACTTTGCAACAGGAAAGAAATATTAGTAGAACAGTTTGCCGGTCATAAATAGTTTGGAGGTGTACGTTGCTTGAGGTCGTGCGGATGCTAACGTAAATAGGCGGGCTGAGACATGTATTTTATACAATTATACAACTCTTTCCAATTTGAAATAATTCCCTGACAAGCTGAACACATACACCGATAATAACATGTAATGTACCTGTGCACCGTAATCTCTAAGAAGTACGTAAAAAACGCTGTTTTTCGAACCGGATCCAATTACACTTTTGTCCAAGGCACCGGCAAGAAGTTCGCTATTGTGAATTACAACAACTAGAAAATAAAGAATCACGCAATTCAAAATGATGCACGGCAACTATATTTATGGCTTACTTTTCATTGTCATGCAAGCAATGGGGCTAAAACTAAATAAATAAAGATTTCTACCATTTATAAATCCTAAGAAGCGCTTCAACTTTGATGTTTATCAGATAGCAACCAAGAGGTTATTGCAAATACTGGAACCTTTGTTTATGAAGCCCTTGCTTCTTGCGTAACAATGAATTATAAATTGATAAAAAGTTTCTCGAAACATTTTCTTCAAATTCAGCTGCAACTGTTAACAAGTAAATTCGCATTTGCTCTTCTTAATATTATCAAATCCTAACCAGCTTCAAATAACCTTGATTGCCATATTTTCATCTTATATAAATTGAGCGATTTTAGGAAATTGTACCAATTCTTTTTCATGATTGAGAATTCTGTCTATAAAATCTTTTGACTATGAAAAAACTGGCAGTGCTGAAAGATCAAGTAACTATACCTTCGTATGTATGGAAGTCTAAACATCCTTCTACTACACACTCTGTGCTCAAAATTTTGAACTGCAGTGAAAAAATTTAGGGTTATTGTTCTCGACTAAATTTAACAAGAAAACTCACACGAGTCATTAACGCAAAGCTCTTCGTTACCACTGTAGGACTTTCCTTTGGTTCTAAGATTCATCTTCACTGGAGAATCCTCACTTGGCCTTAATGTTAAGCTGTACAGTTGTTTGCCAGTCCATAAACGTGCAGGCTAAGATAAATAAAAACAAATATTTTCTTTAAGTTTGACAGTAACCAAGAAATGCACTAAAGGGGTTCAGACATCAAAAAAGAAAAGGCTGCCTTTTCAAAAATCATCAAAATACATAATCAGATACTGTAAATCCTCGAATTTTTGGCATTTTTGGATGGGGGCTTATTCGAGAGAGGGGCTTACACGAGGGGGGCTTATAAAATTACTGTAGACAATAAGAAGAAATTATTAAAATACCTTATCTATTTTAGTAGGAATTTCTTTATGAACATTTAATTAATTACTACCAAAAGTACGAATTTGTCGTGGTAATTCAATAAAACGCCATAGGCAACCTCAGATGGCAAAAACCGTCAAATTGAGGGGTCCAATTCGAGAATATCTAGTGGGGGTTTATTCGAGGGGGGGGCTTATTGACAGTTTGTAGTTTTAGAGTGGGGGCTTATTCGAGGGGAGGGCTTTTTGAGGGGGGAGGGTCAATTCGAGGATTTACGATATGTCTGTTTTGGAAATCCTGATTTTATCAGTACTAGCCAGGTTTCGAAAGACAATTAACCAGATTTGGAAAGCTAAATAACAAATTAAATGCAACTACAAACGACAGCTAAAGAAGCTAAAAGAGAGGAACGTTTTGCAAATATCTTGAAGCAGGAGAGCGTTTCGCAAGCTAGAGTTAGCAAGAATTCCAACTTTAAACATTGGTAGAGATGATACCCACTATTTTGATTTCTTTTTTCCCCTGCTTTTGATGTAGGGATTGATATAGGAAATCTTTGCCCTTTATCTGAAGCATTCACTATTTCAGACAAACTTCAACTTCTTTGAAAAATGACCCACCAGCACCAGTAAAGCTTACCAAGTCACTGCAACTCGATATTGACTTACTTAAGATTATATTTTTTTCTTTTCATATATGTGAAACGATTGAATGTGTAGATGAATAAGTAACTTACTACTAAAATTAGGAAACTGGACCCCAGCAACGACAGTACAAACCTTGACGATAGCAGGGGGTGGTAATGTGACTCTGATTGTATTGTCCTTCCCAGCCAATATGACAGATGCTAGCTGACAAAACTGCGCCCTGTCAAAAAATAGGTCTTTCTGCGTGACCAAATATCCACCTAAAAGAAAGTAATGATCTGTAAGTATTAACGTGAATGGTGATCTTTCAGTTTTGCAATACATAGTTCATGATGAGCAGTTTATCTGATTTTTTGTAATTAAGATCGAATTGGTTTAGAATGACAAAAAGATGACGTCACAAAAATTCTATTTTCCAATTTTTTGGATTCTGAACTTATAACCTGAAGAACATCATAAAATACCTCTACCTATGCTATGTCACTTAGATCTGTTACAGATCGCCTGAGATATGGCCACAGTAGCAAAGGCTTCTCATCTTCAAACCGCTGTAATTAGGTCTTGGTTCGTAACTTTATGAACCAGGTCAGAATAACAGTAATCCGTTAGCAAACTTTAAACCTTCTATTGGCCATATCTCAGGAAATCTGTAAAAGCATTGACTGATTGAGAGATATTTTGCTGTGTTATTCTGCTCACGTGATCAAAATTAAAAGGCTTGAAATTGACTGTTATGACTTCATCACTTTAACCTCACTATCATGTATGGTGTCAAAACCAAAACCGAGGTCGAGACCAAGGATGTTAAGTTAGAAAGATGTCACGACATGGGAATAAAGCTTGCTAAAGCTATAGTAAGAGCGAGGACCTGATTCGTGTTTCTTGAGCATTTTAGCACTCTAAAATCATTCGGGTGTTGGAATGTGATAGTTCTCATCTAACACATCTATGTTCTCATTTGATTACAATAGAGATTAAAATGTTGGATGTAAACAAGGCGAAGCAAGTATGATGTAAATACAACTTCATTACCCGTTATAAAGTCTTGAGTAGCTGCAATTAAGGGTTCACCATTGCGAGGAGTTATAATATTTTCTTTTACCTATATAGAGAATAAAATTTAGAGAGTTTATAAAGAACGTATACAACAAATAATAATATAAAATAATGACATCTACAATACTTAACAGGATGCAAATGCATTTACATCTATCGAAAAATGTGATGTTTCTTTCTATGTATTGACTAAGTAAAAAACCATAAAAAAGTAGGAAAAAATCAATGCAAATGAAATCTGACCAATACAGTTAATACCCTTGGCAAAGCAAATCATTATCTTTGGTATAGCAAACAGTGTAGGTCAATTTTGCCTTTGACATTCAAGGACAGATAATCTAGACAGCCTAAAATTCAATGGCAGTTGGAATTGGAGAATTGCGTTGCAAACTAAACAAAATTACTTTATTCTTCCAGAATTATTCATTTCTATGAATGGTTCATTTCTACTTTGTGATTTACTTAAAAACTAATACCACTAAACATACGATACATGTAAGTTTTGCCGTGGAGATTGTCAAAGAATAAAATTGAATTTTGACTTTATTGCGAGGTTAGATAAGGCCAAGAACTTCTGACAATATATTCTCC
Source organism: Rhopilema esculentum (assembly GCF_057945365.1). Lineage (NCBI taxonomy): Eukaryota > Metazoa > Cnidaria > Scyphozoa > Rhizostomeae > Rhizostomatidae > Rhopilema > Rhopilema esculentum. The sequence continues at coordinate 5,671,834 of NC_142819.1, read as the reverse complement.
CTCCTTTATGAACTGATATATACAATACGTTATTGCATCGAATTTTCTTTAGGAGAAAAGACAAACGCCCTTCGTAGAAAGAACGATGTTCATAAAACACATTGTTTAGCAAGTGTTTAGAACAGATCAGTGTCAAGCAAGTGTCAAGTTAATACGTTTTCGGAATTCTGAAGGGCAAAACTAAAAAATGTCCTGATTTTTGTCGATCCCAATCTTTTCATGTAGGTGACGTCCTCGTCACTGCGATATTTCCATAAAATAAAAGATAAGCACTATAGGAAAAGACGCATTACCCCCATCAGCATAAGGGCTTCCGCTTTTGCCTCTTGTGTTTGAGGTAAATGCAGATTCATTTCATCGCCATCGAAGTCGGCATTATAAGGGGTGCATACACATTCGTTGAAGCGGAATGTTCGATGAGGCATCACTTTTGCCTGTGAAAGACATGCATCTAGCATTGTAAAACAGTATTGCTAAACACGATAAACGCATGAAGTAAAAAGGGAAAAGCTAAAACTGTTAATTATATTTTTGGGGTTGTAGAAGACATTCTATCTGTACCAACAGAGTGCGTTGATGTTGACAGTGTTTTAACTTTAATGAAACATAATAACGGAAAAACACTTTTTTTCTAGGACCTTGTCAAAAGATTGAAAATCGTCGGGGCGACAAACATGCACTAAAGGTAGGTATGAACGATTCATTAGAAACGATGTTCGATTCAGTGTGAAACGGGATGAAACTTGAAACTGAAATGTAGGATATGACCCAGATGTGGCTCCCAAATCCATCCAAAGCCTAATGAAGTTGACAGACTCGCTTTAGTCCAGATGTGAATGCCGAAGAATAAACAGACAGCATTTCTATCTGACTAGCTTCAGCACTTCATTATGTTTTATTTATATGTTTGTTCGGTCAAAACGAAATATCATTGTTGCTTATAATTAACAATGGAATGTCTATCAGGCATTTTTATTCAAAATTATGAGGGTTTTTTAATCTTTATAAAAAGCTTAACTTAGAATAATGACACAAACTACGTTCGCAAATACATCGGCATGCAGCTCAGCTTTGCAATCTAAAACAGCATAGTTTTTAACACAAAAAAGCTGCCAGAGCAAATATGGATAAGGCAATCAAAGTTAAAAATTTATTTTTCAAAATTGTTTGTGAAAAAGCTTTTAGCTTACAAAATGAGCCATAATACTGAGTTTATGCAAAGATGGTTGTCTGTTGAACAAAACCACATCACCATCCATCAAATGTCGCTCAACTATGTCACCAAACTGAAAATAAACAACATTAGGTCAAACTTTGATACAAAGGAAGCTTTAAGGTCAGACATCATTGAGATTAAAGGGGGAGAATTGATGTTTACAAACAGATAAATGACATTGAAAATCTCTGGAAATGATGATAATAGCTCAACCATGGTCAAAGTCTTAAAGCAGCTCTTACCTTGAGTTCTTGAGCAATTGCTCTTCGGTTGCCATATTTAAGATACCTATAATGATAAAAATGTAGCAAGTAAAACATAAGTCCTAGACCACAGCAGAGCTAATTACATTCGTTGCAGCAGCAAAATATTCTTGATGTTATTAGCCATCAATAAAACGAATTACATAGCTCTCGATAGCTTAAAGCGACAGAACTTTGTATCATATTTCTACTAGTTTAGCAGAAATTTCTTAAGTTGTGTTAAGCTTTGAATATTCCCTGATACAAAGACTCACTGATAGTGATGTTTTAGAGAGCTGAAGTATATAAAATAACTTGAAAATAATAATATAAAGGTAACATAAACTGCTTGATAACTAAGCTGATGATTGACTGTTCATCTATCCACGTAGCAACCAAGGTTCTATTTCTAACATTTTAAAAAATAAGAAACATCGGATGCTGACCAAAATTTCAATTAGTCACTTCCAGTTATAGTCGAAGATAAGCCAAATAGGATAGGAAACCGCCTGGTATCTTTCAGTTTTTTGCCAGTGCTAACTGCGTTATGGGGAAAAAACTTGTTTGATTTTAGTTGCAAAAAACCATTAGTCAGAGAGAAGAGCTAGCCATGACCTAAGATGTATCACTTTTCCAGACTAAATTTCATACAAATCAATTATTCATTATCCTTGAAAATTATTTCCAAGGATGAACTACTGGTCAGGGTTGAATTAAGTTGGTTAGAATCGCTAGCCGTGAAAGTAGTAGTTCAGAATATTTCAAGTGTACCAAAATTGTCAAGCATTGCTCTCGGTGTCAGAGCATAGGTTGAGAATCAAGAGTTAAAACTTTCATTTTTTCTGATATTGATAGTAAAGTTACGACTGATTACATGATTCAACCCTAAAAATTGGCGTGTAAGAAGCTGATATTGCAATAATGTCAAGCGCAAAAAGGGATTCTGAAGTCAAATGAATCTTTTCAGGTGCTTTGAAAGAATCGCTTTATTTACTTGCGAAAACTTAAAAACCAATCGATTGCGATCTGCTGACTTGACCAAAACACGATTTAGCATTATCACAGGCGGTCAGAAATATCTTTAAGGCTCAAAGAGATTAACTGGGAGAAACTCGATTGCCATCAGCCTGTCTTCTCTTGAAATATATAATCGATTGTCGTTTATCTCAATCAAAGTTTATAGATTTCCATCATCCATCGCAATACGCCCTTTGATTTGGTTCTTCTAACTTACCGTGCAACGCTTTGAATTCATTGCATTGAAGACATTCAAGAAGAAAATATCAGAACACAGATAGCACGTTCACTTAAATGATAAGGTGATAACAAAGTTTCATTCTTCAAGTTTTACAAAACAGAGTCCTGTGCTAAAGATATATGAAAGTTCTCCAAATAAACTTACAGATTTTGTTAAATAGCCTCGGGACCGCATATGTTGTCCGTCCCCGCCTAAAATGTCCTTCCCCACCTAAATTGTCCTTCCCCACCTAAATTGTCCGTCCCCACCTAAATTGTCCGTCCCCACCTAAATTGTCCGTCCCCACCTAAATTGTCCGTCCCCACCTAAATTGTCCGTCCCCACCTAAATTGTCCGTCCCACCTAAATTGTCCGTCCCCACTTAAATTACGCATCAGCATGTTGGAGTCCGCATACAAAGAAGAGCATTGACAAAATTGAAGCTTTCCAGAGACGAGCTGCAAGGCTCACAATAAATTATCATGCTTATGGCACAGACGCTCAGTTGACACAGAAAATGAAATCCATGAACTGGCTACCACTACAACATCAACATTGCATCAATCAACTTCAAGTCTTCAATAAAATTCGAAACAACATGCTCAACGTCTCGTTTCCAGAAATCGTTTTTTCCTCGACCAGAAATCTACTCAAATAGCAAACAATTCAATGTCCCACTCCGAAGCTTTCAAAAATCAATTCTTCGTAAGAACAGTTCGGACTTGTAATAGCCTGCCTTCAAAAACCCCGAATTGGGTGAAAGAAGACAAATTCAAAGCATCAGTGACAGAATGGTTACGCCCACGTCAGTTGGTGAAGGTGGCCTCCACCAACACCTGGACCCTAGTATAGACTTATTAGAGACAATTTCACTCTTTTTGTTAGTCTTTTGTTATCTCTTGTTTATGGTTAACACCGCTTCCACTCTGACAATAGTCAAACCTGCTTACCTATATTGTTTGCTTGAACTTGTTGAACCAACAATCAAATGCAACTTTTGTGGAAATCAACTAATTGGAGTGCTGGGTGAAAATGGTATTAATCTTACTTCTTAGTTAATTTTAATTTTATTTTTAAATGCTCCAGATTGGCTGTAAAGCCTTTAGGAGTAAACGATTGAAGATTGCTTTAAGTTAGTTGGCTTTCTGGCCTCCCATCGGATAAGAAGTGGAATCCGTCTCATGGTTAAGAGGTGGAATCCGTGTCCATCTGGTTAACAATCCCGAGAAGCATCACCACTCTCATTTGGCTCAATGGTCATAGCAAAGTCGCTAGAGGGTGGGGTGCCCCCGGTTCAGGTCCAGGTGTTGGTAATTGCAGTGTACCAAGTAAAATATAACTTTTTAAAATTTTAAAAACTAGGAAATTATATAGATTTCAGTGCTTTTAGCGTTTATCACAAAACAAGTACGTTATCTTGTACAATAGTGAAGAAAAGTCAACCATGCAGGAGCTTCAAAGAAAAAAACTTTAAACAAACCTTTTAATATTTTCTTTTTTTTGATCAACAAAATTTGCACCTGGATGGGTATCTGCACCGTTGATGACCAGCTTTCTCATTAATGCTATGTTTGCCTTTGTGACCTTCAAAAAAGCAGATAGCCGTCAAACAACAACTCTTAAAATATCAGATTGCATGCTTGTTATTAAAAGTATCAAACATTTCGTATATCTTTAACAGTCAGGAAGGCCAGTTTACAGATGAAAATTAAGGATGCATCAAAAATTTGAACTTTAGTACAACCTGTTGCGCAAATTTGATGGGAAAGAATACTTTAGCAAGAAAAAGATTTAGAACAGGTCTTATTGACACTGGCTAGCTTTCTTGTTGATCAGTAACATACAGATACAGTTAACATACATTGAAATAAAATAGCTTTTCCCATTGATTAGATATCCAAGTTTCGCTTTCAAGTGGGAGTCCATTCATAAATGACAGGATGTCTTCAGGGAGCAAGAAAAGGTTTGTAACGACATACTTGAACTGCGTGATTAGAATATAGGGTAACAAAAGAAATGCAGAAAACAGCGGAAACAGTTTGCACCATACTTGAACCACACTATCTTCTGACATACCCATTTGTACCAAACGTCAGATAATCAAAGACTTTTTTGGGTTAGGGTTAGGGTTAGGGTTAGGGTTAGGGTTAGGGTTACGGTTAGGATTATGGTTAGGGTTAAGGTTAGGGTTAAGGTAAGGGTTATGGTTAGGATTATGGTTAGACATTTATAATCCACTTGAAGAAGCCTGGTAGAGCTTTTAGGCTATCAGACATTTCTGGGAAAAACTAGAGTAAAAATAATTGAAATAAAAACTTCATAGATTGCTTACCTTCTCAGGAAACGTAAGCACCTTGGCAACATGAACAGGCACCGCAACCTTAAAGAAATATCGACATTTTCTAGTATCAGAAAGACTGAAATCATCTAATCTCAGAAATATCGACATTTTCTAGTATAAGAAATATTGAAATAAGCTAATATCCAAAAAATTGACATTATCTAGTACCAGGAATATTGAAATTATCTGATATCAGAAATATCGGCATTTTCTAGTATCAGAGATTCAGAGGTTATCTAATATAAGACATATTGACATTATATAATATCAAAAATATTGACATTATATAAAATCAGAAATATTGACATTGTCTAGTACCAGGAATATTAAGATTATCTGATATCAGAAATATTGGCATTTTCAAGTATCAGAGATTCAGACGTTATCTAATACCATAAATATTGACATTATCTAATATCATGTCAGTAAAAAGGAGAACAACTCTTCAACTGACTATGCTAACACCAACATCAGTCAAAACTGGAATGATACTCCGCTACTACACTTTATCTTCTCGTGAAACAGACACTACCTTATTACAGAGAAAGCTCAATTTCCCAAAGTAGCACTGAAATAATTGTTTTAAATTCATAGGTAATATTACCAACTGATTTTTCTTATCTATCTTTAATAATTCACAAAACTTGATTTTAATTTGCTCATATTAGCACACTTTTACAACTTATTATATAAAACATGACATTTGCAATGCTGCTTCAAAAGACATTCATTAAATCTAAAAAACGTGACATTTATTTACAAAATAAGATATTCATTTTCAAAGTTGCCCAAGGGAGCAAACAAAAAGTCTCTATAAAAATTCAAAAAACTAAAATTCGTAAAAAAACCGTCTCGAAAAAAGCATAGTAGCTAAAGGGAAATAATAACAAGAGAGTTTCTCTATGAACCTAGATTTATTAGTATCAACAAAAAACAAACAAACACGAGAGCTCTTCGTGATACTAAGTTTTGCAAAGTAAACTTGAAAACTGTAAATGGCTGCCTTTTCAAAAATGACAATTTAGGCCATTTTCCAAGGTTATAGCCTTACAATTTTTCAAAATTTATAACATAGTTTTTGAGAATGTCCTAAATTGACTCGAAAGATGCTGAAGAATGATTTCAAATCATTTGTTTGTACTTTCCCTGAGAAATAATGTCAAAAATTGTGATTTCGATTCTTTTTATTTCATATCATCAATTCAAAATGAAAATAGAAAAACAATCAATAAAACTAACTTGGTCAATTCTAAGGTTTGGGTCAGGAGAAATGACTGTCCTTCCTGAAAAATCGACCCTTTTTCCAGATAAATTCCCTCTAAACCTTCCTTGTTTTCCTTTGAGTCTCTGGCAAAATCCACGAATTGGTTTCTTCGGCTAAAACATCGATGACAATAACAATTTAATCCTATCATTAAGAAAGGATCAATAATCAATATAAAATGAGAACTTGACAGTATCTTAAAGAAGTCTAAACGTATTTCAAAATCTGAGGCTAAAGACGAAAAACGGATTTGTTTGTCAATACATTCAACACAAGTTGCAGGCATACGAAAACGTATTACCTGCATGTTTAATGGAATGCCAGACAACTCGCTGTTGATGTACAAAGCACACTGCAGTTGGAGGAAATCCCAGTCTTCCTGCAAAACAAGATAATATTCAGTTAGTAAGAAACGAGATAAAGAGGGTCTTAAAAGCCCCCGATAACGTAAAATTGCTTTTGTCTTTCCAATTATAGTTTGTTAGTTTACAGCATCAAACTGCATCGGCAAAATAAATTATCATGAAAGGCCTACAAACCATTATCATGTTAACTTTGGCTCCAGTTGATTTGTGCTTTTGAATAACATCGTTTAAAAATATGATCTCTGTTAACTTCATAGTGATATCATCCTCGTTACTAGAATATGAAAAATAATCAAAGACATCATCATAAACACATACAGCTTTATACATCTATCAAAAATATGATTAACGATAAATTTGACAGCAAAGATCTCAACAGAATATAATCTAGAGCAGTATAGGAGAATGGTGACACTAACCTTGTGGTCGATTAAGTTGTTTACACGCACAAATGTGTTATTGTGGGTTGAACATAATATGAAGCAAATATTGTCTTACTTGAATATAAAAATTAATGGAAAGGGGTGTAGAGCCAGGGAACTCCATGGGGTCTGAGTTCCTTTTGTTAATGCCAAAATCAACGGCTTTTTTGTCACTATTTCTTGAGAACTTTTTCGAGGGACCACCTAATGCTTTCTTTAGCACTGCACTCTTGTTAATAAATGCTTTGAGCAAATGCCACAATAATAATTTAAAAAGAAAAAGAGTTACCTTTCTTCATTTGGCAAAACAAACAAAATCATATAAAATTTTTCATTACAATTTACCTTCCGGCCTGCAAATCAGAAATAACTGATGGCCTAATACAAGATGGCGGGACAAGAATCCTGGTCAGTATCAAATTCTCTGGCCTGCCGACTTCAGGCGACATTCCAAGCAACAGACAGTCCTTTCAAGAAAGAAAGAGAAAAAAGATTATGATGTAAGGTTTCTTTAGAAATTTTTTTCCACTTAGACATTAACAAATGGGTTACAAATTTTTTTATGTCATTATTAACTATCACCAATTCACCTGAATTTTCTCTCTATCTAATTTAACCAAATTTTTACAAAAACCATTATGGTACCTTAAAATACAAAAATATTGAAATTACAATTACAAGATAATGAAAACATAATGGAATAGAAATGAAATGACAGAAATTCACAAAGACTTTATAATTTAATCAAACAATATTTTAAGGTTGCCCGCTTCTTTAAAGCAACTCAAGCCATTCAGTTTAAAGTGTTGATCTGCCCACAACAAAACAGATACATTGCTTAGATTCTTATAATTGTGATAGAAAAAAATATTCTTTTGAACAAACAGCAGAAAAAATCTAATGCACCAAGAGTAAGCAACACCTCTCGTTAAATTCACTGAAATGGCCTCTATTTGCAAAAATGCTCTTTCAATAGAGATAATTACATTGGTACAAAACTCATTTCTGTGAGTGAAAGATAATTTTCCATGACCATTTTTAATATATACTGAAGATGTTCAATAATTTCAAAGTTGTCAATGTGCAATCACCTCATCTGGAATAGACTGGAACAAAGTTTGCACAGTCAATGGGTTCAAAATGACCTAAAAGAAAAATCAATAGTTTATGATGAGCAAACCTTAAAAGCTAGAAATAAAAGAAATATAAAAAAATTAAGAAATTTCCAATCCAGCAAAAAAAAATATGAAGCTATTTACAATTATTTTATAAAATATAGCTTTTGAAAAAAGTGTTTGCAAAACAAAATACCTGAGCTTTATTGGCTAAAGGTGCTATTTCCTTATTGTGTGAAATGGCTTCCTCAAATGATGCCTGGAAGTCTGTGACTGAAGAATCAACAACCTTTCTTGATGTTTTGTATTTTTCATGTATAATTTTGAGTAGTCCAATCTTCTTTACAGTCCCTGCCAAAATGGATCACAAAAATATTGCTGTTAGTTTAAAAAATTATGTGAAAAAAACAATCATTGAATGATAATGATATTTTATTGCTCATCTGCTCAGTTGTTTTATACCAAAATCCCTCAATTACTATACACTGCAAACATATAAAATGTTTTTTTCATAAATGTCAGAAAAGAATCCAAATATAGAAAAGATAATCTTATTGAGATAATTTAATACGGCAGCAGGTTTGATTATATATGTTTGAAGATGTCATATGACATAACTGTTTATCAAGAATAGTATATTGATTTTGTAAATATACACCTATTATAAATTTGTGACCAATTGCATAGTTCTGACATAAATTTTTTCATCTTTTTCAAAGCTTGTCTTTCAGATGAGCATACTACAGTCTTTGTCATTTAGTGTGTGCAATCACATGCACACGCATTGGCAAATAATGCGAGCGATATGGCACATGCATGAGTCAGACATTTGACTGTTGTTTTTCACCTTTATAGGACTTTATAGTTAGTTCTTCAAAATGTTGAAAGTTATTGCTTCCAAAAGTTGAGCAACATTGCCTTATTCTCACAATAGCTTTTTCGGAGGAGATATGATGTGGTGTGTGTCATATGCAGGCAGAAAACTGCATACATGCAGCAAATTTAACGTACGCAAATTTCAAATCTCATCGTCAATACCTTTTGGCTTGGAGTCACTAAAAGCACCATAAAAGGCAGTTATCAACAATACTGTCACTTCAATACTTTCAAAAAATTTCACTGCTTGAAATGTTCCCTCCACGGTAAATCTTTGTCAATAAAATGTTTCCGTAAGCATTAATTTTCTCATATATTTTTAGGATAGGGGGTGCTCAGGCTACTTTGTGGGTCTAGAATTGGAGCAAAAGTTTTTAATTCCTGAAAATACATGCAATGCATAACCTAAAAAATAACCAACTCTCTTTATTCTAAACCTAAAAGCTCTGTAAAATTCTTATTAAGAAAAATCCAGAAATTTTTGCACAAACCATTAACTTCAGCACAGTTATGACATCTAGGAGTCTTTTTGCACTTTTCTTGAATTTTCTTCCAAATCCCCTTCTTTTGCAATGATGATATACCAGGCTTTTGAAGGGCAGTTGCAAAATTTTTCTTTTGCTCATCAAGAAGCAATATTTTGCTACAATTCTGTAAAATGCAAGGAATGTTTTGCATAACTGTGTCATATAATTTTTCTACTTTTCCTGAGATCAAGTACTCTAAGATTCTCTGTCAAAAAGTTGCAACAAAGATGGTAACAGAGGATAAAACATTTATCTAGTATGCTTGGCATCTACTTGGGCAATTATTCTGATAATAAAGAAATGTAGTTTGAGACAGATGTCCTATAAGTAATAATTTTCGGATCTTTCATTTTGCATTTTTACTTAAATTGCCTTATTACTAGTATCTAAGACATACCAATTGACAAAAAAATCAGATACCATAAGTGTTGGAAGAAACATTTGGCTTGTCAATAACTTTACCTTCTTATAGCATACTTATTTGATAATACAATAAGGCTACATTAACAATCTGATAAGCTACATGAATATAAATGCAAGGGTTTTTAAAGATAGGAATTACACACCTTGCATATCATTTGAAGAATGCTGATGGTCAACTTAAAATATCCAGTATGGAATACAGGGAGCTGCAGGTCTATATAGCCATAGTGTCCAACACATTCAGCCAGCCCTTTGCCACATGTATCACATTGGTTGCTTTTTGTACTGGTACCCTAAAATTTGAATTTTGATTAGATGGCATTCTAGAAAAATATGAAAAATTATGAATCACAGCTTTTCATTATTTTTCGGTTTTGAGTTTCATCAATATGATCACCGTCTTGGGAACAAAGAAAGTAACAAGGTATTTATATATTTACAATGAAAACACAGTAATTTAGTGAAATTGCACCTACTCATTAGTAACCTTGCATGGAAGATATACATTTAACAATTTTTACAAATAGCAAAATATATCTCCCATCTGTTTTAAAAATCTATTTATATCATTTCAAGTCAGACATACCAGTTTTTTGTCTAGTACACCAAAAGACAAAGGTGTTCTATTGACATCCTGGTTGTATAAATTTTTTGCAACACAGTGGACACTGGCCTGCTTTTGCATTTGATCTGGTGACATTATTCCAAAATGTATACATCCTCTGAGAAGAAGAAAAAAGTATGTATCTTTACAATCAAAGCTAAGAAAAAAGAAGCATTGCATTACAACTTTGCTCACAAAGTACCATGTATTTTTTCCCAAAGGGTGCTACCCAACTGTATTGTAATGCTCTTTGCCATATTCTTAGCATGCAACAAAAATTTCAGTCTGAAAGCTGTGAGTATATGCAAGTTTTCAAGCCTGGTACCTTTAAGTTGTAATTGTTTAAACTAAGTTCAAATGAGATCCAAAACAAATCTGTACAGTTTTTAACAGCAATTATCTGTGACTTATGCAGATAAGCGGGCAGTTTTACTTGGCCATTTGCAATAGTAATGCATGACACTCTACAGAGAGGTAACTTTCACAATATTGAGGAAATTTACCATCTAATATTCCAAGCAGAATGGGGAATCATGGCTGTTGAAATGAGCAAAGTAATTTTAGTAATGGGTCATTCCATATCAAAGGAGGACAGGCATGTAACCCAAAGTCTCAGAAATTGCTCATTTTTTGTGAAGAAGTGGATAATGATAAGATAAACACATATACAAAATTTTACTTTAAAATCTTTTGTTGTTCTAAAAATAGAGCATTTTGAAATTTTGCTGATTCTCAGCATTTTTTCCAATGTCCGCCATTTTGAATTTAACCCAGAGGTTAAATATACTAAATAAATGCCTCTACTTAGCATCTTGATGTCAAAATCATGTTTTTGACTGATTTATGTATCAGGATTTCAAAAAAAGTTAGAAAAAATTTGTGAGACACACCCACAGTCTGTAATTAACTAATTAATGAGGAGCAGTTGTTGTCATAGCAACGAGTTGTCAAGATGTTATTCAAATTTTTGTCATGTTGCACACCTGTGATAAATTTCAAATTTTCCAAGCACGAAGCTACAGTCATAAGTAACTCTTTTACAAAGAATTAGCAGGGTTATATTTGTCTTTACAAAAATACAGCCCTAGAAATGCTAGGTACTGTAAATGCCTCTTTCGTCTTCTTCACCTTGTTAAAAATTAGCAAATTGCTAGCTGAAATAATTTTAAAAAATATGTAAAAGCAGGAACTGATCTCTTGACGATCTTTGTGTGTTGCAATTTATCAGCATACTGCTAGAATAATGCATATAAATCAGTTTGGGACATGGGTGTGGACATGGGTGTTGGCTAAGGGTGTGGAATGTATGCTGAAAGGTTGTAAGGGGCTTGAGGGCTGTAAAACTTATATTGGTTGGGAGCTGAGGCCTGTTCTCTGTAACAATTTATATGGTCATCATATAAAAAAGTCATGATACACCTTAAATATAATTAGCAACTTTAGCAACATCTCTGTCACAGAGGTAATATTGTCTGCCGGACAATGTTGATGTTCTTGGTGCTTCAACCATCATGACAACATTCTCTATAGGTACCCAGCATATGTCTTCTCTTCTGGGCCATGCAAATGAACAGCTTGGTAAGTGTGGGTGCAAGAAATTGACTTTTGCATCTTTGCTTTCAGTGTCTAATTCACCAAAAAGCCCAAGCCAAAGAAAGTCATCATACGAACAGACCAAAAAACATCCAACACGGAGCTTTTCTTTGATTTTTTCATCTTTGGTTGGCTCTCCAGTAAGACTGAACTCTGCTTCAAAGTTGGTATCAACTGATGTTTGTTTCACACCAACTTTTCATTGGGACAGTCAAGCGCCTCACGGCAAAAGCCAGTTTACAAAGCCCCCCAGTTAATCAAATTTTGTCTGCAACCCATATGATGGAATTTTGCTCAAATTTTATCTCTGGCATTCAATTTTTCTTCATCTCACAAATTGAGATATCACAGACGAGAAGACGCATGGAAACCCGCTTTGCAAAAGCTAGGACCGTCCCAGGAACAAGAAGCTTCCATCAATTTATCCCTTTATCACAATGAAAAGTTGGTGTGAAACAAACATCAGTTGATACCAACTTTGAAGCAGAGTTCAGTCTTACTGGAGAGCCAACCAAAGATGAAAAAATCAAAGAAAAGCTCCGTGTTGGATGTTTTTTGGTCTGTTCGTATGATGACTTTCTTTGGCTTGGGCTTTTTGGTGAATTAGACACTGAAAGCAAAGATGCAAAAGTCAATTTCTTGCACCCACACTTACCAAGCTGTTCATTTGCATGGCCCAGAAGAGAAGACATATGCTGGGTACCTATAGAGAATGTTGTCATGATGGTTGAAGCACCAAGAACATCAACATTGTCCGGCAGACAATATTACCTCTGTGACAGAGATGTTGCTAAAGTTGCTAATTATATTTAAGGTGTATCATGACTTTTTTATATGATGACCATATAAATTGTTACAGAGAACAGGCCTCAGCTCCCAACCAATATAAGTTTTACAGCCCTCAAGCCCCTTACAACCTTTCAGCATACATTCCACACCCTTAGCCAACACCCATGTCCACACCCATGTCCCAAACTGATTTATATGCATTATTCTAGCAGTATGCTGATAAATTGCAACACACAAAGATCGTCAAGAGATCAGTTCCTGCTTTTACATATTTTTTAAAATTATTTCAGCTAGCAATTTGCTAATTTTTAACAAGGTGAAGAAGACGAAAGAGGCATTTACAGTACCTAGCATTTCTAGGGCTGTATTTTTGTAAAGACAAATATAACCCTGCTAATTCTTTGTAAAAGAGTTACTTATGACTGTAGCTTCGTGCTTGGAAAATTTGAAATTTATCACAGGTGTGCAACATGACAAAAATTTGAATAACATCTTGACAACTCGTTGCTATGACAACAACTGCTCCTCATTAATTAGTTAATTACAGACTGTGGGTGTGTCTCACAAATTTTTTCTAACTTTTTTTGAAATCCTGATACATAAATCAGTCAAAAACATGATTTTGACATCAAGATGCTAAGTAGAGGCATTTATTTAGTATATTTAACCTCTGGGTTAAATTCAAAATGGCGGACATTGGAAAAAATGCTGAGAATCAGCAAAATTTCAAAATGCTCTATTTTTAGAACAACAAAAGATTTTAAAGTAAAATTTTGTATATGTGTTTATCTCATGGTTATCCACTTTTCCACAAAAAATGAGCAATTTCTGAGACTTTGGGTTACAAAATGAAGAAATTTGTCCCACTTTGAAATGGAATGACCCTAATTCAATAATGCTTACATTTTCTTGTCGACTGCAGTTTCCTTGAACTGTTCTTTCACCATCTTTGCAAAAAATCTTTACCTACTTTGTTGAATTATCTCGATCAAATTCGAATGTTGACGAATGTTGCAGGAGTATGTCAGCCGCTAATCAAATATATATGTACCTTCATGACTCATTTACGTACCAGAAGCTTAACTCTAGAAGCAGAGGAGAAACAATTTTCACGTCAAAATTCATTGTGGTCTGGAGTAACGGAAAATAGACAAATGGTAAAATAGGAGCATTCGGTAATAGGCAGAAAAAATGAGCTTTGAAAAAATGATGATATAATTTTTTAGAATATGCCGCACACTCAAATTTTCCATCCGTGCACTTTTTGCATATTGGCCGCGCCGCGTTAAGTCCCTTTCACATTTACATATGATTAAATTTTATAGTAATACCGATAAAAATTTATCAAAAGTGTGTGATTTCAGGCGCGCAGACTCAAATTTCCAACGAAAACTTGTCCGTGCAAGAGACAAAGTTTCCAGTCTGGATTGGCATCAGAATATGCAGTTTTTAACGATCTCTTAGTCTTATGTTATGACAAGCAGCAAAATCTGATCGCAAACCTACCCTAAAATTTCAAGTCGTAATAATCTTGTTCTTCTTACATTGGATTGATTTTAACAATAAATATTCTATATTTAATATAAAACAAATGAAAACAAACCATCCGTTTTAAAATTCTCCATGCTGCATGATGCCTAGGCCTGTGCCTCGAAAAGAGAAAACCTCGTATTGATGGTGGATACTGAATTGCACTGCTGTTGTCTGGAGATACAAACAATTTTGCCGCTCAAAATGTTTCAAAAAGTATTTTTCGTTCCTGTGTTTATCTTAGTTTGCAGTTTTTCATATGTCTGGTGCACGACGATTCCATATTCTGATCCTTCACGCTGCAGTGTAGGGGAATTTTTCCAGTTTCCAAGTCTGCGATGTAAGAGCTGTCCTCTAAATACGAACCGTAGTGCAGATGGCTTGAGTTGTGAATGTAATAATGGATATTACTTTGTCAAAAATGGAGGTGGTGGAGACTTTAACGTCAGGTGTCAAGCTTGTGCAACTACTGAAGTGACATCTCTTGACAAGTGGTCATGTGTTAAGTGTCCCCTTGGGGTAAGTGGTCTGTGCAGCACATGCAATGCAAATTCTAGTACTGCTATATTTGATAGAGAAAGAAATGGCAAAAAATTTCCTGACAATAGAAGAAGATGCATTAGATGTGAATATGACAGCCAGCCATCTGCTGACAAAACACGCTGCCAAAGATGTCACCAAAATGTTCTAGAGATCACAGCTGCAACAGGCTCCTCATGCAATTGTCCTGCAAGTGAGAAAAGCTTTGGGGGTGTCTGCTTTCAGACAACTACTATAGAGACCTTTGATATCTTAGATTCACCTCAGACCTACACAGTTAGCTACGGTGGACAATCAGTTGTTTCTGCATTTTTCAAGGATAATCTAATTGCTGCAGCAATTCTGTGTTGTCAAAACCATAACTTCACAGCCTGCCAGCTTCTGGGCAATCTTTGTGTAATGCTTGATTATTACAGAGACAACTATGAGGTGACCAGTGTAAACACTGATGCTTGTGAGGAGTTCTTGAAAATAAACACTGGAGTAACTAGTGCTGCTAGATGTGATATTGCTTCCACCAGTGTTGTCAATGGTGTCAGCAACTGGAGAGAATTCATGCCATGGTTGTATTATTCGGACAAGGGAAATATTGTGCTTTCAAAAACTGATATCAGTATTAAATATAAGAAAGGAAACATACTCAGGTTTGCTGTGGCAATGTATACGCCAAATGGTTCCTTTGTTGGCATTATGAATGACACTAGCATTTTTACATTGTGTCCAGAAAGGGAATCTAAAAAGGTAGCAGCTTTTTCATTTTTGACAACTTACAAGATTTCTTGCTCTGTTATGGTTTCAAAGCTTGTAGCTGAAAGAATGCTGTTTTATGATTTATATTACTATGTTGGAGATCAATTGTATCCTGTGCCACTTTTGATTGAGAATTTTAAGTACAAAGGCTCAAATGTAAACTCTGGAAGTGATAAAAGCCAATGGTTCATGACACGCAGATTCTTCCTTGTTGATAATCTTGGTGCATCAACTAAGCAAAATGAGCCTGCAACAGCAATCAGATATGCACAAAGTGTTCAACTTGTGATCTCTCTAAGAAACTCTGATGGTCAAATCCATCCACCATATCTGAAAATCAAATATGGCATCACCAGTCCATCATCAAGCTCAGTGGAACTTTCGTTTTCAACTTCTTATGAGATGTCAACTTCTAAAATTACAGAAAATGTCAAGGTAAGAAGTTGTAATGTTTTGCTTTGTTTCAAAGAGCAAGTTTTTTTCTGGCTTTTATTGCGGGGATCAATTGACATAAAATATACTGAAGCATGAATACATGCCAAATGCAAAACCATTCTTGATTCTCCAACAATATGCTTCTTTAAGTTAGGGTTAGGTTTAGCTAGAGCTTGGTTAAAATTGAGTCTAAGGTTAGGGTAGGATCAGTGCAAATTTATCACTGTGATTTGACTCCAAAGGAAATGATTATTTATTAAAATGGTATTCTAATTTTGATGTTGTAAAGAATCTATTTTTGTTAATAAGCTCTCCAATAAATCTGAAAGTGCATGGTCATAATCTGAAAGTTATTTGTAATACACAATTATAGGTAATTAAATTAAATATTTCATTTTGTTTAATTATCATAGTGAAATTCATACCCCAGAAGCCTTGATCAGTATAAGGTCTTAGGTACTTGATCATAACAACTAAGTACAATTATACGTAAAGAGAGAGTAATTTTAACAGTTCCTTGATGAATGCATTCAGCATGAAACTTGGTGTAGCAACTTAGAACCTTCTTTACATTCCCTCAACTACTTATGGTCTTAGGGTTTTGAGATTTCAGAACTGAAAAAGTCTTTATCTTTTTCTATAGATTGCTGTTGGTGTCCTGTCAGCTTTAGCTGTTATATTTGCAATGATACGGACTGCTAGCTGGAGAAGGCGAAACGACAAGTTATATTTGGATGGAAGCAGTCTAATTCACTTTGTCATATTCTCATTCAGTGCGCTTTCCTTGGTGTTTTTTGCTGTCGTTGCTTGCACGTGCCTTCAGTGGCTCTTGTTTTTCAAGCAACAAACTATAGTCTACCGTGTGCTCCCGTCTGCAAGCCAAGAAACTTTCCTTCGAGGCCTTCTTATAACAGGATTTGTTTTCAAGCTCATTGATGTACTTTACATTCTTTTTTCTCAGATATTCGTCGATGTATTTTTTATTGACTGGGAGCGACCACGTGGTCGTATTGTAAACCCCGGGCAAGCCCAAAGCGATGCTGACTCGCCAGTGAGCATAATACGCACGTTGTTTGTCGCAAACGAGTGGCGGGAAATTCAAACCATGAAAAGAATCAATCCCACCTTGCAAATTCTACTGGTTTTGTTTGGACTTAAGGTAATTGGTTTCGAGCATCTTACGACAGTCGACCCTGTCAGTCGTTTCTCGGTGAACGAAGCTGTAGATTACGTCGGTGAAATCAGTTTCGTTTTTCGCTTTGCTGTTACATCAATCATGTTTGTATGTGTTGCGGTTGGGCAGTGGCTGTTTTTCGGCATGGTTTACGAGCATTTCATTGCTGATGCCATAGAAGACTTTGTCGATTTCTGCTCAATCAGCAACATAAGTATTATTCTTTTAACACACAGCAATTATGGTTATTACATTCACGGCAGATCGGTGCACGGGCGAGCTGATGCGAGTTTGAGAGAGCTTTACGAGAATTTCAAACGAGAAGAAGATGATCTATGCGACAAACGTGGGCTCGAGTCAGAATCCGATTGCCAAACCTTTGAAGTTCTTCTACCCACTAAATTTCGAACACAATATGAAAAGATAACGGACGTTTTAGGAATGAACCAGCAACAAAGACAGATGGGAAGGAATCCCATGCCGCCAATGGGTCGTTCTGGAGCAGGTAAATAAGCTATACCCATCAAGTCATTTCTGAAAAGTTGAATTGTTTCTCAATGCATTAATTCAATGTGCCAGTGCATCAAGCAGTTTTAGACAGTGTTCTCCATTTATGATTTTAGCATTAAATTGCATCAATCGATAGTTTCAATGTTACGATGCTGATAAGAAGCTTAATAAACAAAGATAAATTTGTCAAGGCCGTCTTTTCGGTGTTTTCCAAGTGACAAGGTTATATATAGAAAAGTCACTTGGACACAGTGACCAGATTTAAATTGATGATATTTTTCTTGACAAGGTGTACAGCGTTTCGGTTCTGTTCTGTTACCCTAACCTTTGTACCAATTGTCTTTCATTTCATGCAGCTAAGACCGTGGAGCATATCAAGTATTAGGAGCTAAAAAGTTTTTGGGGGAGCGACATTCGTAGAATTAAGATCAAGATATTTCACTGCATGGTTTCAAGTTTTGAGTCTTATTCTGAAAGGGGTTGAATCATTTCTGCATTAATGAAAGTTTGTTTTACAGGAAGAATTATGATCTCCTTCACAAAAGGCTAATATCTAACTTACATGATTTGTTTTAATTATCTATGTTTATGTTTTGCTTTAGGAGGCAACGAGCCAAAGCTGTCTGCCACTCTGGAGCGCAGTGTCGTTGCATACAGCACGATGAACAAGTTTTTAACAAGTTTCATTGAGCACTCAACCACAGAGCTTGATTACGTAGTCAAGGATAAACTTATGCTAGAGAAATTATTGGACATGGAGCTGCAAGCGCCGTTGGACAAAGCCTTTTTCTACAAAGACAGCGGAAGATCATTCACCAGTAATTTGTTGTATGGCGTCGAATGGAGTCTGTTGCTGTTTGACATCCTCTTCTTCGCCCTTATTGATATGGCAGCATCAAACTATATTCTTGCGGCAGTGCTCACCTACTTTGTTGACATTTTGATTGCAACAGCCAGAGACAGTTTTGGCAAAAAGAACCTTGCAAGAAAGACTCTTGTTCATGAAAGGTTCTTGATTTAAAGCTCCGTATCAATGTGTTAGAACTCGATAAAGAACTCAAGCATGATCGAATCAAGGGTTTAGCGGAACGTAAGAGGAACATTCTATCATCCTAACATTTCTGAAAGAAGCCCGGTGCTAAAGCTGCAATGAAGGGGAATTCTTGGTGATTTTTTGAGATATAAGGTCAAAGGGATGAATTGGAATGTCTAGGTCCCTTCCTCTCTTGTGTGTTTCATAAGAAAATATACATTTGAATCCGGATTTGTGTCAAAGGCAAATCGAGAGAAGAAGAGCCATTTTGGAAATGAGGCGTTGAAAATCTGTTTAAGGGGGAAACAAATAAACTGCCTTATCAGTGTGGACGAAAGCAATTTGATAAATACGAAGGGTTTTGAAAATGTACACTTTTAAAACAGTGTTTATGTTTTTTCTTATAAGTAAAGTGTTTATGGGGCCTTTGATCTTTTCGACCACATACCAACCTGCCAATGAATTCATCAAACTTGTATATTTAAGATACACTCAAAGAATACGACATTCAAAGTACACTTGGCCTTGTAATCTGTATGTACACGACGGTTGCATCATATGTTATCTAAATTATTCTTAAAATGCACCATTTAGGTTAGTCGTCTTCTATATTTGGTTAAATTGTTCTACCGGTTACCAGGATCTGCACGAATGCAACAGTTACTTGATACAGAGATGTAATAATGAGAAAGTTTTACAATGCATTTATTTCAAGAATCGTGAGCAAGCTTCAGGATTTATATCTATTTTTAAAGAGATAACTTGTAACTGTATGAAGTGAATACCACAATGCTGTTATTCCTGATGACTCGAACCTCCCAGAGAACGAGAAAAATTTGTTCAAATTAACGATTGCTCGATTTATCGAGGACCAGAAAGATTTAGGTTCAAGGGCAATGAAAATCAGTTCGAGTTTCTAGTAATTAAGGGTCTGCGGGCATTGGGGAAGTTTCAAATGGAGTCTAAGATACGTTATTCGAAATATGGGGGGTTCAATTCACGTTATTGGCGGTTAAGATTAACAGAATTATCCCAATATTTACACTATGTTCGCCCCTTGTTAAAAATACTGAACTGCGGCTCCGTGAATTCGGACTACAAAGGAGTTTATTGTTATATACGAACTCAAAGCTTGGGTCCTGACCTGAATTCTAATGAATTATATCAGTGTTACGAAAATACAGAGACGTTCTTGCTATGTTTAAGATGGCTTCCTTTGGTAGTGTTTTTAGTTGGCTCGTTATTCTCGTTGTAAATAAGTTATTCTAGTTTGCATCAGCACCTTCTCTATGTGTTTACGTCAAGGCAACTTTTTGGTATCTTAATTTTGTTTGCATCGTTCTTTGTTGATTTTGTTTAAACTTTATGTTTCTCATACACTTAAAACTTGACAATATCACAAAGTTACGTTGTTTCAATGTGCAGCATTCTCCTTTGCAGGGTAATTCGGTTACATAATGTGGGCAAAGTCTTTTTTCGAATTAAAGGTTTATATTTCAAAGAGGAGGTGTAGTTTCTAAGGATATGTTAGGTGACTGCACAATATTATTTTCCTTTCCTACTCTGAGGCAGCCCCACTTCAAAATTCATGGCGTTGTTTTTGGATTACATTGCGATTTCAAAGGATGGTCTTATAAGCATATTTCATTATCAAATGACGGCAATAAAAAAGGCTACTGAAGAGACACCACCTTTTAGTAAAAGTTAAAAAGACGTACTTAACGTTAGGCTGTAATAGTCTGTAAGAGGTTGTGCATGGATGTGTTAGAGTTGCTTCAAAATGTTTTAATCGTTTGAATGTGACTGAATGTAAGGAAATTGAATGTAAGTACTTAATGTAGTAAACAAACCAGGATTGTCGTCATTATCATCATCTTCAGCCATCCAGATCACTGCAGGCCGATGGCCTCCACAGAATCTTCCACTTCTGTCGATCTTGTGCCTCTCTCATCTACGTGACGCCAACGATGCTCTATAGGTCATCACGCCATCTTCGCTTTGGCCTGCCTTTTCTCCTTTTCCTTGTGAGTGGAGTGGTGTCCATTCGGTTACTTTCTTTGCCAATTTTTCCTGGCCACATGTCCGCAGAATTGTCATACTTGTTCGGATTAACCAAAACAGCACTTTTTATTATACAATTATATTTGAACTAAAACAAGCTATACAGCTGTGACAGAAATGATAATAAACACTTTCAAATATGTAATGATAAAATTGTCTACAAAAAATGATCGAAAGCATTAACGGAAGAAATAACAAAATGATGTCGTGTTTTTTACTTTCCAGTCACCCTGTAATTAAACAATTTTTTGGGAAAAATTGTAAGCAATCATTCCAATGAATTTAGAATCGTTTATAGCTACTATATTTAGACTACTGTGATTAGAAAAGTTTTTATGGCTACTGTATTTAGAAAGGCTGCATGGAAATATTGCTTTCATACGTTTTAGAAGATTGCCCATCATCATATGATTTTATCATAGGGCTTTTGTGTACGAAGAATGAGTACGCTATGTTACAAATGTCACAGAAAAGCTGATCATCGGTTTGCATTCAAGAACATCTCGTTTTAAAATTCTGTGCCTTGTGCACCTCAAAATTTGCCCTAGATTTAGCAAATTTTACATAATTTTTTTATAGATATCACAGGCACACAAAAAGATCTAACATCTTATTATCAGTGCCTAAAAAGTCATACTGCTTGCTAGCTCTTATTCGTTAATACCAAATGAGGAATATATATCTATGGCCTTGGGACTACCGTAATCTGTTTAATCAAACCTTTAGTGCAGGCGGGATTACTTCAAAACGAACAAGGGGGCCTAGCGAAAAAGTTATCAAAAATCAATAGGAATAAGTAGGGCTACTTTTTGGGATTTACAAGGAGGTTGGGCCTACATATCTGCCTTAACGATATTGACAAATGCACTCAGAATTTATTTTTGCATTTTCAGAAATAGCAAAATTTATAGTGTGAGGGCCTATACAAAACATGGTTTGCCCATTATTCCTTGCCATAATTTTACACCGGATATTACCTACAGAAACTAAATGCGCTATACAAGAAAACCTTCAAAGAATGTCCCTTGCCAATGATCTCACTCAAATTATGGTTCATTTTGAAATTGAGAAGCAAGTGACAGATACGTTTACTTTTTCTTGACAACTACAACCAAATTTTAACAGCAAAGGTTTTGCGCCGGCGTCATTCAGTTCCCCTTTTGGCCTTTCAAATAAAACTTTAAAACAAAATAAAACGGGCGAGAGAAATGTCACCGTCACTATGGTTCTTGTGAGGGGCAGTTTGTTTAAGATTAATCAGATATTACAGAAAGATGTCGACTTGAAATAAGTATGATAATGAAGTAAGTGCCGCCTATTCGATATCTCTTCACAATGGCACGTACCGTTGCAAAGTCGTTTAAAATGGTGTCATGGACTCTAGACTGCAAACGTAACCTTAATGAATCTACCACGAAGTTTCCTGAATAAAGATTATCAACCATACCTTTGAAATGATGAATATTATCTTAAGATATCACATCAAATCTCCAAGTTGCAAAATTTGCGAACGGTCTACTTGTTGAATCCACCAACTGGTAAACGGTGTGTTTTGAAATTGGGACTGATCATTAAACAAAGTAAACAATGATTTGCACATGAATAATTATCTTGGGGCATGTATTCATGATTTCACATACTGGCTCTTCGTAAAGCAGGAAACTCCGGTTCAGATGCTCTTTTGGGGTCAAGATAAAACTTTCCAAGCGCTGCAAACGAACCAAATAGATTTTTGATAATTGAAAGAGCTTCGGTGTGCAAAGAGCGCGCGAATTCTTGTTGCTAACGCACAATTTTAAGTAACTTTGTAGCAAAAATTGAAGCATGGATTCAGGTTATTTATGCTTAATAATAGTAGAAGCTATCATTTTCAAGCTTTATTTCAAGAATTGCAGTAAATATCATATAGAAGTGTATTTCAACAATTGATTGTTAATTCACACGAATACGTCGATCACGATCAACATGGTTCTACATATAGGCACTATCAACTTAAGTCACCAAACTAATCGAAAATACAATATAAACCTTAATCATAATCGAGTGACATTAATTTAAAGACAATTACAACATTCAAATCTGGATATTTTAGTCATTAGACAGTACAAGCTAGGCCGGTCAGTACAACAGCTTCCAGTTCGAAATATTCAAAATTTATTGCCGATGCTTATTTGAATACAGCACATACAACAAATTGAGATATTTAGCTTTTGCTGAAAACTGGCCATGATAGAGATAAATGGAAGCAAGCAAATGTGCTTAGCTTGATTATGAATTTCAATATGCCTATCATAGTAGCTTACTTAAATCCTAGATGCCCAGTAAACTTATAGGAATTTAAGCTACTGCAGACACAAATTTTCAATGAAGCACCACGAAACATATTAAAGGAGAGAGGCTCATCCTGAAAAAGTTTCGTTACCATACTCCCATATAAATAATAAGCTTTTCGGGAAAAACGAGAAGAAAATCCTTACAACAATATTATGTACACAGCTTTTACTTTGGAGTTATTCTAACTTGACAGGCAGACTCCAAAGTACTGAAAAAAGGATCCAGCACAAAAAGAAAAATCTGGCTTTAAAATAAGGCTAAAAGACAATCGGGTGGAACACTCAGTGAATGCTTAAAAACAAATTGAAACAGGAATAAAGACAAAGATAGTAACAAGGTTTTCCATGTAATGCTAACAATAGAAGACAACTTTAGTTTAGGTTCTCCAAACTCTTAGAATGAGATTTTGACTCAAACCGCCGGAACTAAAATGCAATCTTTTGCATCAGGCAACACATCTTCCTCTGTAGTTTACTGAGGTTGCCTAACTTCATTTTTGGGTTTCCACTGGCGGGTATTCAATCGATAACTGCTACCTTGGATTTACCAAATGCAATGAACTCTTAGCTCTAACAAGGTGAACGAACGCACAAAAATTTTTCACAGAACAAAAAGCTGTCAGACTAGACGGTCTACCACCTAATTTACAACACAATTAATAAAATATGACCAACTAAAAAGCTCTGTTAGGTTCGGTGTACGGTAGGCGAGCTTGCAAGTTGGGACATGTGCAGTCTTGTCTCTTTCCCCAGACCAAAAATATAATACAATAAAAGGAAAATAAAATAGTATACTTTAGTATACAAGAGAGAGTTGATGTGGTGAATTCATAACCGTTTTCAGGTGCAGTATACTTACTATCCTTTATTACGACATGATGTAGCAGAACAGCTTTTAAATTTAGGACAGCTCTCTAAACATCCAATGAATTTAAAAGCTAAACAGCACTTCAATAAACAACAGTTAACATATGCTGCAAAGAATTTACTTAAAGCAGTTTGCCAATCGCCTAATGTACAGTTAGATATAATTTTACTGCATTAAATACAAATTTAGCAAGCTAACCATTGCCGTGCGAGATCCTACTGGTATACAGCGGCTTGAGAATACAATTGCTGTTGCTGCTGTTGCTGATTGTAATCATAAGCAGCGGTTTGCCGCGATTGAGCATAGGAGTCCTGGGTACTAGCCGCCATGTAATATCCTGCGTCTTGATACCCTGTGTTTTGTTGTATGTCTTGGCTATATCCTTGGAACTGTGGCTGTGCACCGATACTTGGGGGACCTTGACTCGAATAAGCAGCATCCTGCAACAAGAGAAGTGACACGTGTATTCACTTTAAACATGCAAAGAAGGAAACACTTATTTATAACACATCTGTAGATTTTACTGCGTGTCCATTTCACAAATACGAGTAACGCATTAAATATATCATTCTTAAAAATAAATGTGAAAACTTACAACAATATCTGACCACGATTAAATAATTTGTTAAATCAAAAAGCAGCTGTTTTGAATTTGAGGAAATGTTGACAAGCTAAAGACCAAGGTTTTTTTGTTGTGCCGAGCATTTTCCAGTAAACAAAATCGCTTTCAATCTGACAGTATGTGAGGGTCTCCAGCATAACTTGAGCCGAGCAATAAATACGTGTCTGTAAACAAACTGGCAACTGCGGATGAATTCTGAGACAAAAACGTACCATCGATACCGGTTGGCCCATTACCATCGAGGAATATTGTAAATTACCCTGCATACTCCCAGGGGGCATCTGAGCCCCACCGTACATCTGTGGCTGGGCTTGCTATAAAAAAAGAAAAACGAAATGATATTAACAGACATCAAGTGATACAGAAAAGTAATAGATGGGTCAGAAATAATAACAGAAAGTTATAAACAAGAAAATATATCGACAAGATTCAAAAGATTGTAATAAAATTGGATCAATACACATTACGTTGAAAGAAACGTGCATTTTGAACGGAAGGAAATCGCTTTGATAACGAAAATGAGTTCACGGTCTAATATTTCAAGTTGCTATAAATATGCTTCGATATAATGCTTGGAATTAACTTTTATTTCGAGTGAGGGTAACGTCTAAAAATATTTGCAAAGGCATCAAGAGGTTTAGTGACATGGAAAGGTAGGGCTGAGTCAACGCTCAACGAGGCGACGAATAAGCTCTGTTGTTATAGGTTACACCGTTTCATTAATAAAAACACCATAATAAAACACCAACAACCATTTAGAGATGCAAATCTCTAGGAGAAATAGACTTACAGCTTGCTGATATGGGGATGAATAGCCGGGCATTCCTTGATACTGCATCTGTGGTGAATTGTAAGCTGGGATGGTGGGAGCAGGCAGTGGTTCTTTCATACTCCTAAAATTAAAGCAAAACATATTTGTTTTACAAACGACTGTGAGAAAAGACCACTATTAGTTGTAAAAGAAAATAAAAACATGGAAAACGATGTTTGAGATTTGTGCTGTAAGGTTGGAATAAAGAAAATATGAACTATAAAGGTAGGAAATACTGTATTTTAATATTCAGGAAGACAATAGGATTGTCAATATGTCAAAATATTAGGCAGGATTTCGAATAAGGTTGCATACTAGACCGCACTAGACAGACACCTTCGAGTAAATTATGATACCATATAGGCATTCATGTATGCGAGGGAGAATAAGGATCAATTCACTATTCACAAAATATTTATAAACATAAGGTGATAAATTTTTAATCTAGTGTAGAGTACCGTAAATTGAAGTGTGCCTAAACTTGAGATTTTAAAGCAAACTATACTCACTGTTGATACATTGTTATAGCTTGGATAAATTTTTGATTTAACTCGTTCAGTTCTAATTGTTTTCTAAAAAGGAAAGCATAATCAATCAATATTTGTCCCTTATTGTGATAATTCAAAAAAGGCAGATTAAGGGTTTGGAGTAATCTTTACCCCAAAATGCAAACGCTTTGTATAGAAATCACAGCTTTTCGTCCTGCAGTTTAAAAACATTGCTTTGGAAAAAAGTCGTGTAATATCTTGGAAGGCTCTTTGGAGAAATATCTCAGATGTACGTTAGAGATCTCAGACGCGGTTTAGGTTGGGGAAGAATGGAAAAGATAAGTTGGATTGAAAGAGGAGGAAAGTATTGCAAAGGATTGGCGAGAAAAGTATTATGTTCTCAACCATTTACAATCGACAAAAGAAGGGAATTGGTTTCGTTATAAGACAGTAGGGTCTACTAAGGGATGTCATCGAAGAACTGTTAAAGGACTGTTAAACCAAAAAATGGGGTCAGGAAGGAAGATGAAATTGCTAGATGATTGGCGAAAGAAGAAAGAAAACAGAAGAACAGAAACAAAACAGAAGATCAAGCGAAGGACTGAAGATCAGGATGGATGGCGTGAGTGACGCTGAACATGCCAAACGGCAGACAACCAAGAGAACGGAGGTCATCAAAATCAATTTACAATTACTAAAGTATAAAGACATCATTATATAAATACATCTTCATTATAACAATTCAATAACCATAGATCAAAATAAACTATGATTTACAATAATACAGAATTGAAATTTCATGTCCAGGCTATATCAGTTGAAAAAATAGGTTGGATGTTAAGAGGAAACAAGACGCATTAAAACTTGCAAATAGATAATGGAAGAGCTAAATTGAAAATTCAGTAGCCAAAATATTTTTTTAAAAACTGCTTTTCATTACATTTCAATTGCCGAAGCCACGTATAATTAAATTACCTTTCAGAATTTGTAATTTTCTTTTCTATCAGCGGTGCCATTTCCATACAATTTTCTATAAAATGAAACAGGAAAAATTGGTCAACCTGTTATTTAACCTAAATAAATGGTAGACGCTACTCAGGTAAATTGAAAGTGGGATAATTCCTCTTAGAGAAATAATAAAAATTTCTCATTAATCACTGTTGAATTCAAAGAAGGGGTGCAAAGAATCTAATAGAAAAATAGAAGACAGAATCAGCCACGTATATGTAGAGTGTAAGCTGGACAAAGGCAAATATAAGAAAAATACTTAATATTGCAGTGCATTTGGTTTTTTACATCTCATCCTTAAGCTGCAGTCTCTATTTATCGACTGGATAAAACTTCACAAATTGTTGAAAACGTACCTTCATATTCTCTAATTGTT
Organism: Rhopilema esculentum; assembly: GCF_057945365.1. Lineage (NCBI taxonomy): Eukaryota > Metazoa > Cnidaria > Scyphozoa > Rhizostomeae > Rhizostomatidae > Rhopilema > Rhopilema esculentum. Next base: position 5,644,281 of record NC_142819.1, on the reverse strand, counting down.
TCCTCCTCATCTTCCTCTTCAGTTGGACTAGCATTCTTTAGCATTGCAAGACAAGACTCTAATTTTTCCTAGGGATCGAAAACACTATGCAATGAAACTACCTTTTGTTAAAGCAGAATTGCAAAAAGGCAGCTCTCCTAGAACTCCAGTACTGGGTAACACTGGAATACTACCAGATGTGCTAGAGAACACTCCCATCCAACTTGATTCAACAGAAACTCATTGGCTATTAATCTATTTCGATAAATTAATGTTCACTTATTATAACGAATTTCTTTTATCGCAAACCCAAAATACATATTTACAACGACAGTATCAACATACCTCGCTAATTACCACTTTTGGTCGTGTAGCTGCAAAGAAATGGAGTAAGTTATAAAAACAAATGAAATACGACAAAATATTTATAAGAGGTTATAAAGTCAGTCCTTTGCAATCTTACAGGATACAGAAGAGGGTAAAGTTGTACGATTGTGCGATTGTCCAAAAAATGAAAACTAAATGCAAACCAAAAAAGTAAGTTATAAAAACAAATAAAAAACGACAAAATTTTATAAGAGGTTATAAAGTCAGTCCTTTGCAATCCTACAGGATATAGATGAGGGTGAAGTTGTGCAATTGTGCGATTTGTCCAAAAAATGAAATCGTGCGATTTGTTTTTAAATCACACACACCAATGACCCTCACCCCCTTTTCGTGATGTCAAGAGTTTGGTTCAATAATCACAGTGTACATTATGATGCACACAGGCTTAAACATTCTCTTAACAACATTGACTTGAGGGGACGGCGGGGGGCGAATGATTTTTAGTTGCAATTGTCTCAACATTTTTGCTTCGATTTAAATATTTATAGGGACAATTTAGAATATTTAATGCCAGCCGTGATCACTAGAAAAAATTGCATTGTTCTATATACATAGCATTTCGTATATTCAACATTGATATGAAATACTTTTTTGTGATATGTTCCATTAGGTACACCTCTCACGTACAGCTCAAAAGAAAAGCTTGAAGAAATAAAAGTTATACATTCAATGAATACTGTTTAAATAAATAAAGATTCTTGCCTTTGATTCTCTCTTTCTTTTGCTCTGTTTCATCGCTAAATCTAACTTTTTTCTTCTCTTTTTTTGGTTCTTCTAAAAAAGGCAGGATAAGGTTTTTCTGTTGATTGCTTAGAAAATATTTTAAACAAATAAAAATGAGCCTAACGATTGATTCTAGTAAAACAAAGAAACCAATGTTGCTTAAGAAAGTTTAAGTGTATTGACAAAGCCAACGAGTATGACACAAAAAACCAACTAGCATTGATTGATGAAACATCGTTGAACATGGCTTGCTTTTTAAAACCATACGGTTCCACACACCAAAGCGTATAAAGCTCTCCCTATATACCATCAAGCACTGTATGACTATATGCAGGCTTGAGGATGGATTTGGGGGGGGGGGGGGGTAGAAAAGGTGCTGTTATGGTGATGCCGACTGGTAAACAGTAACTTATACTTCTCTGGACATTTCATGATTGCAGAATGGAAAAAGTTAAAATGGAAAAGCAATTGAGTAAACTATGGGCGTGGACAAAAATTAGCATTGTAGGATATAAAGAGATATTGAAGAAGGATAGACAAAGGTACCAAAAAGCGACTATTTGACGGAAGCATAGGTTCCAAATCTAGCTAAAGCTAGCTGCGAGTCACGTTTGTTGTCAAATTCTTGACCTCTGATTGGTCAATATGGTATGGAGAATTTGAATGTAATCAGAACTCTTAGCCAATCAAAGATTTGGAACCTATGCTTTTGACGGATAATAAACGAGATTCATAAGTAAGGTATCAGCATGCCGATATTTATACCTGGTGGTGGCTGAGTCAAATCTGTCGTGACGAAATTAGCTGGAAACAGGCCTTCCCCGCGAGTTCCTTGACCTTTCCACCAGTTTTGATCACTGAATAAAAATACAACATAGTCAAAATTCATAACAACCTACACACAAACGACAGTTTTCCTCTAACTGCGTTTTCTCAATCTTTGTCATTATTGAATGGAATGTATTACATACACAGACACAATGTCTGATAAAGCTGAACGGAAATTTAAAACTTCGGATGAAGTCAACACAGCTCATCAGAATCAAGAGCTTGTGATAAGATTCCTCTATAAGATTACTAATAAACTGTAATGTGTGCCACCGGCAGGTACCCTGGATTAACGCCCAGTTTAACTTTATAGCATGAATGAAATGGCATTCATCTTAACTAAAACGTTCAAGCAAAATAGAGGATAATTCACATAACAGAACAACATAAATCGTGCATGCAATAAGTATGCCACAGTAAAAAGTGGATCATATCCAGCAAAATATTGGATGACACACATAAAGTACCAATGTCTTTTGGATACTATTTATAGTATAAAGCTTACATCTCTTTGCACCTCTGCAACAACTATCGATTCTCAAACCGACTCAGACAAGAAGCAACTGGCAAAATCAATTGTTCAATAAATTGATTAACAGCTGATCTTAAAGGCTCATTACCAGATAATGTTAACTGTTAACTAATTCTGATTGGGAATACAAGAACATAAGAATTTTTCTAACATATTTGGCTTACCTGTCATCAGAAACAAGAATAATTTCGCCAGATTTGAATGACAGTTCATTATCTTCTGCTGCTTCGAAGTCGTATAAGGCTCTAGCTTTACGGGGTTCTCGCTAAACAAGAAAAAGCAAAAACTTCTCCTGTATAAATAATAAAAATTGGGTAATGAAGGGGTGCTATCAAAAGCAATCGAGGCCAAAATTCAATAACATACATGCATTAAATTGCAACTGTTTTTAATCAACGTCGACCGTAAAAAACACTTATGATTCCCAGTCAAAGGAAAAACAAATCATTTCTGCCAAATAAAATGCAATGAAAGCAGAACAAATATTTTATTGTTTCATTACCTCGGGAGCAGATATTGCCGGGCTACTAGCAGGTGGGTTGTAATTTTGTGTAGAACCCTATGAAAGAATGAAATACCTTTTCAAATGATACATCCTCTCTTACGGTTTTTTCTTCTGATAACTGTGATTAATCTATATGACATTTATAGATTTATGACATAACGGCTATAGATAACATTTAATGGCTGACAAAAATGTTCAAAATATTATTTGCAAATCAAATTTCTAAACATTATCACTATCAAATATCTAATAATAGATTGTTCGACTGATACCTACAGCAAGCTATATAAACATAAATACATTTAAAACTTTTTGGATTCAAATATTGATATAGAAATATTAGAGAATCCAAACCTTGCTGACAGGGGCTGAATCGTGCAATGACAATGCTGAAAGAAAGATCATAGCTAGATTTGATTAAATCGAACATTTTTAAAGATAGACCAGGAGTAGAAGTTCCTTTGCAAAGAGCTTCAAACAGTGGCGGACCCTCCCCAATATTTTGGAAGAAAATTGTCATTTGTTCTAAAACAATGTCAAATGCAATGAAACGTCGTCTTTTCAAATAATAGACTTGCCCCCCCCCCCCCCCAATATTTGAGCAAATGTCCACCACTGCCTGCAAAATGTTAGAAAAGGAGTAAACAACGAACAACGATTCAGGAAATAAACCGGAAATAAACCGGAAATAAACCGGAAAAACCGGAAAAAACCGGTTGAGCTATATGTTAGAGAGGATGGAATATAAGTGGCCAATCGTTGATGTGCAAATAAATTGGAATAGGATGTGAATTAGTAAGAATATGAGCTGTAGCCTCTTTATTATGCTCGCTTTGCTGTTACCAAAACTAGTTCGACACTGAAGGTATTCCTTCGCACTGCAGGGCCCGCACCACTTATTCTAAACTGGAGGGGCCAGCAAAGTAAAGAAAGTTTGCTCTTGCCCCATGTAGCCCCCTATCATGGCAACAGTTTAATGACGCTGTTTTCTTTGTGTACTTTTGTTCAATTTATTCGTTGCAAGGTTTATCTATAGAATCAGTTTAAGCTGTTTTTATTCTTTTATTTTGTGAAAAACAGGGGAGCCCATGGACCCCCTGTGGTGCAGGCACTGCACTGAGTTGGAAAGAGCTAGTATGAAATTGATATGGAGAATTACCAATAGCTAGATCAATATCCTCCTTGAATTCTAGCTCTTCCTTCTTTGATTTTACTTTGGTATCCTACAAAAAATGTTTACACTCAAGGTCAAGTTGTAAAAGACACATTTCAAATATCTAAAAATCAAAGAACAAATGATAAATGATAATTATAGCGAAAAACTTGGCAGAGCACAGAATGGCTGTTTATATGACAACTTATATAAACAGAAAAATTAAGTTGCCACATCACAACACTCTTTAGACCAAACTGAAAAATCAGGAGTCTTATTACCATAAAAAGTGCAGAAATACAAAGCAGATCATATAAATGTAAGAGCATTCAATGCTGACCATAGCAAAAGGCCAAGAAGAATGGCATTAACTAGAGGAAAAACATTTTCCCGGACAGTGTCAGCTAATTAGATAGAAAACTTTACTGTCAACAACAATTCTAGAGATTGTGGTTGAAACTGAGGGCTGCTGCAAAGGGTGTCTTTACAAATTGATGTGATTGCAGTAGCAGAGCCACTAAGGGATCCGATTATATCCGAGAAACTGTAACTTAATTAAACGAAAGTAGATTTTGTCTGTCATCCCTCCATCCATCTGCTTGCGGAAAAAATGGTTATTAGGGATTTTTAAAACTGATTTTAAAAAAAAACCTTGAAAATAGAAATGCTGCTGTGGAAAATAGAAGACAGTGCTAATAAACGACATAGATAGAAAGCAATTACTGTGAGAGAACGTCTTGCTGTGTTAGAGGTCAAGAGTTCTGTAAACTTATTTAGCTAACTAACTGTAGCATAGGAACAACTGTTTAATGATGCTCAACACAGTAGAAGCTGAACACACTTGTGCTGAAAATCACAGTTCTTTGTTTATTGTTTTGGGTTTAACATTTGATAGGATAAAGAAGATCTCAACAGGCAACCATGTGTTAAGATATATTTAACACCTGCTTCAAAGAATCAAATGAATAAAGTAAATCATGGGTTTGCATCAAGCCTAATGCAAATTAACTTACTGGTTCAGACTTTGAAAAACTAATACCCTCTGATTTCAGCTTGCGATAAAACTGAGGAAGTAGACTGAAAAGAAGGGAAAACTAAGTCAATTGTGCTACAATGACTTTACTTCACAAAATTGGTGTTTAGACTAGTTAGCAAAATCATGTAAATCAAAATTGTCACAGATAAGGTTATTACAGAACGATGAAGAAGCAAATATTCTATTAGAGAAGAAAGCTAACAGCCCCCCAAAGTAATGTTATAACCAGAAGTGCCATAAGTAAATTTGCTTTAGTGATATATTACAGGAGCTTTGCAAAAAAGATGCCATATTTTAATACCTCTATAGCACCTCAGAAAGAAATGGGTTTACAAATTATTGATTAAATTGACACATTTGCTTGGTGAGAAGGACTTGCCCTTGAACCAAATTCACATAACATGATGATAATCAGAAGAAAGTTAAACCAGATCATTTTGATTTTCAAACAACCTCTAGGGCTCACTGCAAAAAAAAGCAGGTTGTAAAAGCTCACTTCAATTGGGGATCATTCTTGAATTCTTCTGCCCATTGTTCAATAAGTTCTTTTAGCTTCTCACTCACTTTTGGATGGCCCTAAACAAGGATGCATACCATTTTTGAACATCAAACAACAAATGAATATAAGCAAGCAAAGGACAGGCCAACAAAGATCATTTCTAATATGCTTTGGATTTTTACAGGTATCCCAGGCTAACTGTATTTCAGGGTAATATACATTAAATCAAAATATATCACTACCTTTATCTGATTAGAGTAAAGATAACTATGCTAGCTGCAGACTATTAGGATTAATAGCTATTTTGATAGAACCTGATATATAATGGCTTTAGTTTGGTAAGGGGCAGAATGCAATGAAATTCAAGCAATAAGGTGCGGTAGCTAACTACTAAGTTTACAAAATGGAATTTTTACTTCACAAGGGTTATTTTTAGTCATCTAGAAGAAGAGGTTGGAAATACTTTTACTAACCTACTGTATAAAAATAATACTGCAAATAACAATAATTTAGTTTGTGATTACATGGGGACAACAGCAACTAAAATGATGAGTTTCATTTAAAAAAGACAAACCCAAACTGTGATCAACATTTCAATGAAAGCTATGATATGATTGAAGAAGACTCAGTCATGTTTTCAGATTAAAAAAATAATCATGAATTTTGACCAGGCTGTATCAACTTAAATATAGAAGGTTTATAGACAAGCTTGCCTCGCACTGGATGAACAACTGTTTCAGCTTCTGATTTATTACCAAAATAAAACAATTCAGGGCAAAATGATGCTAGGAGCAACCCTTCCTCCTCCCTGCCCCATCTTAAGATTCTTCTTGATAGAACATGACATTACTAAAACAAATTAGTTTTCATACCCTCTGAATTACAACACGAGCTTCATTTATCCAATTTCTTGAGCAAAGCTCCAGTTGAAAAGGTTTTCCGCAATTATTTACACATGCACTTAGAAGCTACAAAGTAGAAGAGGAACAATTTGTCTGATATAATACATTTGTAACACTTTGTTTATACAGGAATTTTCACTTTGACAAGTTCAAGGTGCAACTTTTTGGTGCCTAAACAATTATAAGGCAACACCCTATTAGATACATTATACATCAAACAAATGCATACGTACATAAGACCTTGCAAGGAAAAAAATACTGAGAACAGATTGACTATATTGGCTAGATAGCACTTATGGAAATCACTGTGAAATATTTGAAAAATAAAATGTACAGAGACGATTCAAATCAACCTACAGGACAAGAATGGAAATAATTTTTTCATTTTTGCGAAGCAGCTGTTAAGTTTTCTCAAACTAGATCTTTAGCAAACCAAATTTTTTTCATTTTACCTACACATATTGCTTTAATTATACTTTACAAGCAAGAACAAAATAAAATCAATCAAACCAAAAATTGATGCCTCTTATGGTAACTGATGCCTAGAAAAAACTGGATGCTGAAATACAAAACTCATGCCCTAAGTAACTAAAAAGCAAAATAACTTACAGTCAGTGCCTGCATAGAAACATGAGGTACCACATGAGAGATTCTTTTCATTATAGCTCTCATTCCTTCCTTTGGACTAAAAGTTAAAATAAAAGGATTGCAAACATATTTCTAATTAGGACAAAGTCAAAGATATATAACCATGCCCTTGATCCTATTTATACAATATTTTACACTATCTTAGAAGAAGACTATTTTTACTAGAAATAGGCCTTTGTGTTGTTTTTTCATTATTTTCTGCCACCATAGGCAAGATAATGAAAACATATATGTTGTTGATTGCTAAATCAAAACATAAGGTGAGAAATCTTTACTTCTTAAAAAGTATATTGCATAAATACATAATATTTCAGTTACTAGCTACATAGATATATTTCCTTCAGTTACGACCTAAAATTGAATCTTTTTAATACATAACATAAAAACATAAAACACATCAAAGCAACCAAGACCATAAACCATGAATTAAGTTCATAGTTTCTTAATAACCTCAATTTCTGAGAAAATGTATTTTGACCACATGAACAAAAACAGAAAAAATGACACAATGTTAGCAAACATTATGGGACACCAACATTAAACTTATAGGTACTATTGGGTTTATCATAGGATAATTTTAAACATTTATAATTTTGAAAACTACTTCTATCATTTTTTGCAGACATCTTCTCTTACTGGCAGACATCTTATCTATTTTACAGCTCTAATGCATTTTTGCCTCAAAGTATTCAGCTGTATTGTTTTTAATTGAAGTGGAAATCTCATCTTGAAAAAGACCAAATCCAGCTGATAAATAAATAATAAAAGAAATAGTCTTCATTTCATAAAAGAACTTGCTGTTTTCCTTGCCTAGATTATTTACAAAACTTCAGGCCAAAATTTATGATTACCTTCATCTTCAAACCTTGAAATCTGAAAAAATATTATCAGTAGTTCCAAATTATTCATTGCGATCATTTCCACTATTATATTACTATAATGCATTTACATACCCATTTGGCGAAGTTTTCATCTTGTCACAAATGTCCATAATAGCTTGCCAATCTTCAGCTGTATTGCACTCATCAGTCGCTTTTTCTGTTTTTGAAAACAACATATAAGTATTGCACATATTTCTGATAACAAATTATTCTTTAGTAGCAAAGGACTAAAAAAAGTTAACTCATCCTATATATAATATCCTATATATATATTTAACTGATGTCTTATGATTATATATAAACAATCAAAATGGTTCTCACGAAGGCTTGAAGCAGAAACAGCAAAAAAATGCCTTGGCTATCTGGTGAAATCTCTAGTGTTGGTGTAGTACATGGAATTCGCCATTGCCAACCCCTGTTATAAACAATCATGTTGCTAAAATACAATATCTTTTATCCTTTGTAAGGGCTTTCACATTCAAAAATCAACGCGCGCGGTAAAAAACTCGCATGATCAGAGTGGGGGTGCAAATCAAATTTTTTTATTAACACAGAACAATAAAGGTCTTCTATTGAAACATTAAACGTGACAAAACTTTTGAAATGAACTGAATGCTACACATTGTATAGTTATGTTCGTGTTTCCCTCAGGAGTTATCCTGAACAGTACTCTGCGATATAGAGAGGTTTCAGTGACTTAAGACACATGACGAAGTTTAAATTCTGTTCAGCAAAGTTAAAGAAAAAAACAGACAAAAATAGCTTTTAGCAAATAAAACAAAAAGAGGGCCCTGTTTGACCAACGTCCGTTGGAAATCAGGCCCTGTTCCTATTGCTCCGCTTTTATAGGAAAACGGAGCTGAATGAATTGTTTTTTATTTTGGTTCCCATTAATATGCTCAAAAACGGAGACATTTATAATGATGTTCCAAGTTATCAACCAAAAACGATTGAAAACAAATCATTTTAATGGACACAGCGAAAAAGAAGTCATTGGAGAACAGGGTCATTTAGAAACGAATTGTTTTAATGAGAAAATCGAAAATGGAGTCAATTAAAAAAGAATTCGCTCATTTTCAGTTTCAAGATGAGCTTAAACAAAGGATACCAAAACGGACAAAACAGAGTAATGGGAAAACCTTCGTTTTCGTTTTGGCCTAAAGGCTACATATAGGGTAAATATTACCCTTTAATAACCAAGGGTTGCATTGGCTTCAAAAATTATTCCCTGATTTCACTAACTCCTTTGGCTCTTTGGAATGAGCCTTGGTTTTTGAAGCAGCAAACTGGAGTTTGATTCCTTGTGGAAAAAATATTCCTCCTGTCAGCCTTTGCCTTATGATAATTAAGCATTATAATGTATAGCGTTAGCTTAAGCTTGCCTCCATGCCTCCATGCTTCTGTTGCAACCTGAGACAATCTGTGAAATGCTTAATCCTAACCTGACTAATTTTGTGATTAATTTGTGTCTTTCAAATCCCCTGAATGAAATTTCGAACACATAAGCAAAGCTTGTTTATACCACCTATTGCCTGATATAGAAATCTTCTTTCAACAAACATTTGTTTTATTTGTATAAGAACACAATTACATCAAAAAGTTTTGTTGTTATTCCTTGCTTTACAGCATTTTTATGGCATTAAACATCTATCAAATTCCTTCTGTTACCTTATTTAGCATTTTGTAATATCCTCAATTACACATTTATGTGTTATCTTAAAAAACCTTCCTTCATTAGCTGACAGTTTAATTAGTTGAATCAAACAGTTCTTGAAACAGTAAATATGAATAAATTCAATGTCAGATCTTAAAAACAGTTAACATTAAAGACAATTTAAAAACCGAATTTTAGAATATAAGAACAAGTTTGGCACCTAAAGCCAAGGCTTCTTCAAAACATGTCTCAAGAATGTTCTGAAAATTATTTTTCGGAAATTGTTAATAGTTTTATGCCCACCAAGGCTTTTTTGGCATTTTCACAATAGCTGATAACACTTTTCTCAAGGGAACTGATCTAGCTTTAACTTTAATTGGGTATTTTGCTGTGGTGCCAAAAACCCCAATTATTTTTTTATTTGCCAAAGTGCATGACCAACTATCCAGAGCTGGCTTCACCATTGAATTCAGGAATGGAAAAACCAAAGAATTTAAGTGGTTAAACATTTAAATTAAAACAGCATATTTTATAATCCAACTGGTAATATATCTAGGACCTCGTCTAGGACTATAATATGCAATAACAACAGAGCCTGATGATGAAGAGTTACGAAAATGCTGGTGTGGAATACTTCCTCTTCTATTATCAAATTCCTGTCAGAAGTCTGCTGATAAAGCTCAATCAAATGTTCACTCTTTTTATTTAAGATCTACTTAGCATTATATATCAGCTAAAGGCCTAGATTAGTCTGAGGCCCATTAGTTTTTAATGATAAAATTATTCTATGCTAAACACTGCTGGCCTAACAATGGCTTCCTGCGGCTAAAATACTCACCCACTTCAGGGTCAAACATCGAAGAGGAACCAAAGAGCGGCATTTTGGGAAATTATTAGACGCGAAAGAATATCTTCACTGTATTTTCTTCTCAATATCTATGTCAAAATATCCTTGATTTGTCTTCGTTTCGGCTGACCACCGCAAACTCACTCTGCCATCTTTTTGTTTCTGCGCGTCTCCTCCGGTTCAGTCAGCTATTCCGCAGGAAAACAGCTGTAATTACGTCATCATACGACAGAGTTAATCGAATATGGCATATGCGGTGGAGCATATTTTCGTGAGAGCCCGCGGTTGGGGATATTGAAATTTGGGGGCAAGGAACAATAATCAGACATCGCAAAGGAGACTGGGGGCTATAGCTCCCACCTATTAAGAAAAATTACCAATGAATCACCAGTCAAACCAATTTTTACTCACCCTTAATGTTTTAGCCCCCCTTTTAGATCCCCATTTTTCTCAAAGCTCCGCAGTGCCTTATAATCCAGAAATTTGGGGCAGCATAGACTATTGTCAATACTTTACCATTATCTTCATAAGATAGGTCAGAATTTTTTTTATTGAAGCAGAGTAAGTAAAAAGTCAGCACCAGAACAACAACTGTGACGTGAAAGGACAGGTACCGAATTTCAGTTTCAGTTGTTTAAAAAACAGGCTCCAGCTCTCTTGGATTCTCTTTCTTTCTATATAAAGAAATGATGCCAGATCATATAACTAGAATAAGATTCCAGGATTTATTTATATAAGATTTCAAGCCAAATGTTAATATATTAATAATGAGTAAACTTCTATATGTTTCAGACAGTAACGTAGCGAGAGGGAGCAATTGGGGGCGGCCGCCTCCTTCAATGCGCAGAGAGTTGGTGTCAGAGAAAATATTGAATCTGCAATTAAAATAAGTACTTCAGGGTGGGGTGTGGGGGGTGGGGTGGTATTTCAGACAAAATTAAAACGTTAGCAAACGACTGCGAGCAAACCACTGTGAGAAATTTCTGAAATGCATTTTAAGCTGATATAAAGAGCGTGATTGCAAAAATTTGCTCACAGGGATCCCTCTTCTGTGCCACTACGGAATTTTCCCTCGTTTAGGATTGATATAGAAAAGTCCTTCACGTTCTTTAGACATTTCCAATAAATAGAAACAAAATGCTAAAATGCTTAAAAATTGGATTCTGAAATGCTTATCGGCGAATTTGCAGATTTTGCTCAGGACTTGATTTGAATCTTTTGAATACTGTTTATTATCTTTAGATATCTGCTTACAACTTTGGAAAGTCAGTTTTTACACGTAGAGCTTCCTTGCCTTACACAATTCGAAATATAACCGTTAGAGGAATTGTTAAGGAAATAGACATATGTAGAATGGGGTCAGCCACAAAAAGCTACAGATGACGGTAAATGTGTTTGATTAGCCAACCATCACCAACCATCGTAAAAAAGCCATAGCTTTTCCAAATGCGTTTAAAAAATGGGGCGTTTTCCCAAATTCTTGAGGGTGTGGTCAGCAAAAAATTTCCCTTGTCTCGGACCCCCTGTTGTCGGACACCTCTTTGCCTCCTAATCTTTCAACCCTGGCTAGGCCACTGGATACAAATGTATGCTTATTATTGCTTACAACTTTTCCAATAAGGCAGTGCTGTAACTACAATCCTTGCCAAAAATAACTTGAACGCCTTCCCATTGCAGCATGCAAGTAAACAAAGTCTAAAACTACTTTACCAAAAATCACTGCCGCTTCAACAATTTCGACCTCTCCCCCCGTACAATGTTGATTCATTTTCTCAATACTTTCATACAGCTTTCATTGAAGAGAGTTTACCTTCAGGATGGAAACAGCCCAATTGAACAACATTGTAATGGGGGGGTAGGGGGGAATTTTTCAAAAAAAGCTTCAGCTATGCGCAAGTGTTCCAACAATTTTGGCAAGGATTGTAGGTGTTAGATAACGGAGCATTGCTTGATGTGGTGGACCAACTGGCCTACCAACTAACATTTATACCAACATTTAGCAGTTTTTAGATTTGTCATCAAACAGGAGTACCTCTTTGGTGGAAGTTCAAAGTTTTATACTTCATGTTGTGAAATAAATGCATGTGTTTTGTCTTTGTTTTATTTTTTCTTTTCTTTACCAACAGGAATCTCCCACATGTAAGTTTAGAAATCAAAGAAGCAAAGCCAAAATATCACACCTAACCAAGCAGTTTCTCATTATATTTAGACCAAATACAAGGATGAGCTCTACTTGGGTATGGCTCACCAAGTTTGTAAAACGGATAGTTCTAAACGGATATCTAAAAAAGTTCTAAAAATAAGTTCTAATCAAGGTCAAAAAGTCTGTTCTTCACCTTTTTTTCTCCTAACAAATAGAAAGAGAGAAGGGTTTGGAAAAGGGGAAGAAAAGATCAAGCTTGTTGTTTCTCGTTTTGAATAAAGACTGGATATAAGAGTCTGTGAAGCAGAGGAAGAGGGCCAGGGGCGGGTCAAGAGCAAATTTGAAGGAGGGGCAGTTGGTAGTGGGGGCGCTGAAAAGTTTTCAAAAATTGGTTACGAGAGTACGCTGTATACAACAATTTCAGATACCTTTTCAGAATAAACAACATAACTTTGAGGTAACCCTTGAAGCAAATTAACCTATCGGTCCAAGAACCTTTTTCATATGAGTCTCATTCTTCAAAAGTAGCGCACAATTTCCAAAAAAGGGGCGCCAGACTTGCTTCAACTCGTTGAGGGAGGGGCAACTGCCCCTAGTTGCCCCCTTAAATCCGCCACTGAAGAGGGCAGATAGTTCTAAAGTTTACAAGATCTGGGACCGAAGGATGACTTGTGGGCAGGGACGTCCGGAAGCCTTTGATGTTGGGGGAGGTATGGTTGGTTGCACCTACCTGATTTTTTAAAAACCCTTTTTTTATCTGGAAGATATCATGTCGAATCTAAAAGTTTACAAAAAGAGATTGAATGGTTATGGTTTTCTATTCTATTGATTTTCTTTGTTTCTTCACCAACGACCACAATTTCCTCAAGCTTAAACTTGTCAATTATATCTCTCTATGCAACATGAAGCACCAGGTCGTTCAACTTTTCTCCGCCTGTCTTGTTTGCTGCGTAGCTTTCTACTCTTTTCATAAGGCTGAACGAACGTTAATTTGTAGTAGCAAATAGAGTTGCAGTGATAAAAAGCCGGTAGAGTTTTGTTGGCAGCTTGAATATGCCGTACTTTTGCTAGATGTGTAAAGCAATCTTGGCAAATGCTGTGCAACTCATCTGTGGAACTTCTCTTCTTCATCGCCTCCTCTCCGCATCGAGACTAGCTGTGTAGAGCACAGTTTCTTACGTTCTAATTAGAAAGATGTATTGCTATTGACTTTCCTTCTTTCACATCCCTCTGTTGTTGTTCTTCTTCATACACTTTCATTGCATCTACGAAGGAGACTGCCAGCTCGCTGTGTAGTGTGGTGCTGATATCACGAGAGAGGACTGTAGGTTGCAGCTCTTTTTTCCTTCACTTTCTTTTGAGTTGGTAAACGTACACTATGAGCTATAATAAAGCTAATTAAAACCAACTAAATATATTAACAATAGCCGAATTTAACAACGCAACAAAAATAGATGAATGACTAATAAGATACATCAATGTAAAGTAGGTTCCCTGTCATTTTATATAGCCTACTTGTCCTATAAATGGTTTACACATGAGCAAGAAATCGCCGACATAGTTTCGATACTTGCTTTAAAGGTTTTTATATTTGAGCTTGAGGTTATTTCTGTGGGAATTGAGTTCCATACTTCTTGATATCTGTATGATACAGTGTCTAATCCGTATGCTATAGTGTTTGGTTTATTTCTAGCGAAAGTGAGCCCCCTGACGTCATAAGGTGATTCAGTTATCTTCCATGAAACTTTGGTTTTCGTGATGAATAGTTTTGTATGCTTATTGATATTTTTATCCTCTATTTGATTATTGATACTGTTATCCTCTAATCCAGGGGTGTCCAACATATGGTCCGCGAGGGCATATGCTTTTGCCCTGGTTAAGGCAGTAGCTTTTTAATAATTTGACCCCTTTGTCTTTGCAATACCATTCCCTCCAAAATTGTTATTTGTTATTAGCCATTCTTTCTCATTATCATGCAAACCTATTTCATCTTAAAGCAGACATTTTCTCATTTGAAGCTGAAAAAGTAAATTGAAAGTTTAAAGACGTGCATTTACATGATATTCCTTGACGTCAACTACCATAATAATAATAATAATAATAATAATAAATAATTTGTTTAAAGTTGGCGTACTAAATGAACGGCTGATAGCTATAAAGAAGCTAATTAAGGCCAACTATCTATAAAGAGTTAGTATGAAATAAAAATATATGATACAATATTAAAAAGGTTTAAGGTATAATGTTCTAAATAAAACCTAACCCAGCAATAAATTTTTTACACAATCTACAGTCGCATTCTATAGGGTGTGCTCTTAATTCTTTTTTAAATGTTGCCAATGATTGGGACTCTCTTATACTGTGAGGTAGTGTTTGCCACAGTTTAATGTGCGATGCGAATAAACTTTCTGTACACAGAAAATGTAACATTAAAGGCACTTGACATGCATAAGTACAGCGAATCCAAAAATAACTTTTATCAAGTTGATCAGAGCACGCGCACACGAAAGGAATTGGAAACTGCTCACGTGTAAACTCTGCGCGGTGCCCTAGGATTTCAACGATTTGCAGAAACGCGGAAACTGTTCACGTGTTTTTCTTTGTGCGCAATTTGATTGGTCAACCGCTCGTGGACGAGTGGCTCTAAGCCACTTTTACCTTTGTCGAATGCTTTTAAGCATTGATAACTGTTTATGTAACTTCTTAAATAATTTTTCATGTACTCCATTCACTGTTCACTACTAAGCCCGCGTAGCGGGCTTCGTAGGGGAGCCAGTTCACTACTAATTTGCCAATATATTACGTCATTATCCATCTGGACCGCCTGTGACATAGTGTTTCGCCTGTTGCCCAACCAAACAAATTTAGTTGGTCGTCCCTTTTTTTATCGCATTCTTCTCAGGCAGTCTTGAGTTGATTTCATCGCAACCAAGGTAACGGAAACATAAATTCAATGTAGGGGAGCTAGTTCACTACTAATTTGCCAATATATTACGTCATTATCCATCTGGACCGCCTGTGACATAGTGTTTCGCCTGTTGCCCAACCAAACAAATTTAGTTGGTCGTCCCTTTTCTTATCGCATTCTTCTCAGGCAGTCTTGAGTTGATTTCATCGCAACCAAGGTAACGGAAACATAAATTCAATTTCTTTGCGATTTGTCACTTTGTTCGTGGCATTATGTTCTTGAGAAACATCAAACCACAGACAAATTTAATGTTTATGATAAAAGTGTTTATTGTTTCACTTTCGCCTCTTTGTCATCTGACTGCTTTACGTCGTCCAGAGCACAGGCTCTATCTCATTGCTTTAATGATTTTACCATGTTTTCAACTGCAGTTGTCCACTTCTTTTTTAAGTTCTCTCAAGAACGCGTTTCTTTTAGTGCTCCAAACAAGCCTTACAACCATGCTCTACTACAAGATTAACGCCTCGCGAGGCTCTTTTGCTCCTTTGTCTTCCTGATTTGAATTCTACCTGGCGAAGCATTAGTTTATACTTGAAAATTTGTTGAACGACTTGGAAAAGAGAGAGTATTTCGTATATCATACTCAAGGGTCCTGGGATGATCTCCTGAGAGCAATGTCACTTGTTAAATCTATAAGAAATTGAGAGATGCCGTCGGTGACACAGTACCGATAAGAAAGAAGTTGCAGAGATATTGTCTGTAAGATTGCAGTTGTTGATTAGGCAAATGACTTTGGATTGGATTTTGTCAAGTGGCACAGGGAATATTTAGGAGCATCACCCCAAGAATGCAAAAAAAATTACCAATGAATCACCAGTCAAGCCACTTTTTATTCGATTTTAAACCCCCCCCTTCTTTTTTAGACCCCCTACTTTCCTCAATGCTCTGCGGTGCCTGTGGACCTTGCTGCTAGTCGCGATCAAAGGCTTTTGAGATATCGAGAGAACTCCTGTCAAAGAATTACAGGGCAGAGACAGAGACAGAGAACCAAACATGAGTAGATCACCAGTATATCTCGCTTGGTAAGGAACGGAACGGTTGGAAGTTATCAAGGTTTTTTCAAGAAAAATTTAGAGTTCCGCATTTTCCCGGGAGCACTGTGTTGAAGACATTGGTTCTTATAAGTATAAACAAAATGTACATGATGCGGAGGTACAAGTAGCTTGTGCTACAGACCAGTGGCGCAGCCGGGGTTGAACGATTGGAGGGACAATGAGGTGTCCGACAAAAGAGGGTCGGGGGCTTTACCCCCAGGAAAATGTTTGCTGACCACAGCCTTAAGAATTTGGGACAATGCCTTTGGAAAAGCTATGGCTTTTTTACTTGGTCATGGTTGGCTAATCAAATACAATAACCGTCATATGTAGCTTTTTGTAGCTGACCCCCATTCTACAACTGTCTATTTCCTTCACAATAACTCAAAAGTTTATATTCTGAATTGTGTAATGCGAGGAATCGCTACGTGTAAAAATTGATTTTTCAAAATTGTAAGTAAATATATAGCATTTTAAGTTCTATTTATCGAGAATTTCTAAAGAACGTGAAGGATATTTCTATATAAACCCTAAAACGAGGGGAAATAGGGACAGAAGACGGTACCCTGCGAGCTAACCGACAAGAGAATTTTTGCGAAAACGCCCTTTAGATTAGCTTAAAATTTCAGAATATTTCTTACAGTCGTTTGCTTGCAGTCTTTAAAATGTTAAAATGTTGCAGTCTTTCAGATTTTTCAGCAAATTTTTCAGACACCAACTTTCTGAGCATTGGGGGTGGGGGGTGGTGGCGGCCCCCTTACACTCCATTTTGAAAAAATCTTTCGAAATAGATTCATAATGTGATATAAATTTGCAGAAAAAGCAAGTAGATTCTAACTCAACTTGGAAGCAGAATTAAAAATACATTAATATAGAAAACCAAATTTTCGAGCATATGACAACCATTGTGAGTTCTTGGTTATAAAGAATCACAAAAAAACCAGAGTCAACTATATAGGATCTTGAAAAACAAAATTGTGTTTGTGCAGCGACGTACATTCAAGACATTTTATGGCGATGTAATATATAATGTTTCAAAGACTGTAATATCTCCTTTTTTACGAGCTATCTCAATTAGACGAAGAAAACTGATGACGATAAAGCAAGGTATAAATAGCAATTGCACAGCAGCTTGAGAAGCAAATGTTAAATTGTCTCCAATTTAGCTGTCGGTCTGTTTTGTTTGACCATACAGCTGTAAAATTTAGATTAAAAACTGGTGACATGACTGGTTTTTTGATCTGAATTTTTAATGTTCTCTTATTAAAGAGTTTAAACAGGCGCCTACTTTGACACTATCAATTTCATGATTCGTGTATGTGTGACTCAAAAAACGATATGGGGACTATGAAGTTTCGTAAAAATTATATTTCCCCTACATCAAATGTCTTTCTGTATCTGTAATTTCTATATCCCAATAGGTTTTTGTTTAGTTTGAGCGTCATCTGTATTAACCTTTTTGTGTTTCATCATTTAAACTTTGATTTGTTTTTTTTCTGCAAAAGTTTTCCTGAAGTTTTTTTCATTAAAGCAAAACTTTAGAACTGTACATATTTTTGTTTAGAACTGCACATTTTGTGTAGAACTGCACGTTAAAAAACCCTGGAAGTTATGAATGAAAATTTGCATGATGTCTTAGCCCACCATTACCCTTAGCTGCTATATATTTAAGCATTTCTAATAGAGCAAGGTACTTGGAGATAAATATTGAAAGTGTTTCTAGCTTAAAGGCCCATCAGGTAGGGTATGAAACAAAAAATAAACAAAAAAATGTGAAAAAGGAATTCTTTAAGAATTCATTCTAGCTAGACATGAACATTTTCCAAAAATATCGAGGCAGGACAAAATTCATAGTATTATTATGTGCAACGGTGATGTCGCTTATAAAGAGCCATGCAAATTTTGGATTCATTAAACAGCACAGGCAAGTGTTTCAGTATCAGAGTCATCAATGAGGCCCTATAAGGGGTGTTTGAAATATGAAATAATTGAGATCTTCGGAATGAAAATATAAATATCTAGGTTTTTAAGTCTTGAAATATGAAATGACTTTGGTTCCCAGTATGAAATATGAAACAACAAAATAACTGAATACCTCTTTAAATTTTATGTGAGAATTATCTACTTGATAACAGCATTGACTTTTTATACATTCCAAAAGGTTACATGACAAGTTACTGTAATACTTTAACTACACGCTACTCTACATACACTACAAAGACGATACCCCGGGGAGCATCAACTCTGTCCACCCCGGGGCCATAACATAAAGAGGAAAAAAATGCACGTTTGTAATTCCAAATACTTTCTGATCTGTAGACCTGTTAAGATACCAACCATATTTCACCTGGGTTGTTCTTTTAATCCTTTCAATCTTTCTAGGGGTTTAAAAGGTTCTTCATACTTTACATATAGGAAGAACACCAATGGCATAAAATAAAATAATAATAATAATAATAATAATAATAATGATAAATAATTTGTTTAAAGTTGGCGTACTAAATGAGCGTCTAATAGCTATAAAGAAGCTAATTAAGGCCAACTATCTATAAAGAATTAGTATGAAATAAATATATGGTACAATGCTAGAATATTTTAAGGTATAATATTCTGGGTAAAACCTAACTCAGCAATAAATATTTTACACAATCTACAGTCGCATTCTACAGGGTGTGCTCTTAATTCTTTTTTAAATGTTGCCAATGATTGGGACTCTCTTATACTGTGAGGTAGTGTTTGCCACAGTCTTTGACCTAAATATCTCACAGTTTCTATACCATAAGAAGTTGTCCTGGCTTTTGGAATGCAAAGATGATTTTTAGTTCGCAAATCATAATGTACATTTTATATTTCAAAAATCTCACTCATGAAACTAGGGTTCAGGATATGTTTGGTTTTGTATATTTCTATCATCAAGTACTGTAGATTGCGTTGGTGAATCGATACTGCATTATCCAATGTCAGCAATGCTTCGTAGTTAGCATGACTGTCTTTATAAAAAATTCTGAGTGCTCTTTCGTGGCCTTTATCTACTTTAGCATTCAGACGTCTGTCATGGAACATCCAAATTAGGGGGCAGTAGTTAAACTGAGCTTTATGAAGCTGTTAGTTAGGAGACGCAGTTTATCAGAACCCATAAATGGCGATACTCTAGCAAGGGCAATAGGGCATGCAGTTTTTGGCTGGCTCTTTTGCATAAATTTAAAACGTGACTTTGGGAATTAAGATTTTTATCTATTATCACCCCTAACAGTTTTCTTCAGAGCTTTCTTCAACAATGGCCTCGCCGATGTTGATCTTAATGACATCTTGGTTTAGTCTACCGCAAATTTTGGCTTATATTATCTCTACGAAATAGACGAGAACATCAAATAACATCATAAACATGTTTTATCTACATTGCTTGTTCCACATATACTTACCAGGAATTCTTCCTAAGACCACTAAGCCACTGCTTTGTAAGCCATTTAGATGAAGGATTGATTTGCTGGTAATAATATTCAGAAAGATATTGTTCATTCTTCAATTTTTTATCTGGAGCTAACATGTTCACCGAAAAGTTATTCTTATTATGAAAATGTTGTTTCCGACCATAACTTTGATTTGAGTATGGCGCCAATAAGTAATGCTAAAAGTGATTATAAGTTTCGAAAAGATCAAACTATAAGGCAATACAGTAGCGGCGCCACGGGGGGGGGGGCTGGGGGGGACAGATTCCTCCCAGTTCAAACAATAGGAATGTGTCTAGATACATATGTATAAGCTGAGTCAATCCGTAGTGTAGTTCTTAAAATGATACTATAATGGAGGGTGGGTTTCCTTAGTGAAAGTGTTCCTACTAGTATACGCAATGCAACAAAGAGTGCGATGCAAGTTGACACAAAAGAGTATGCACAAACAAGTATGGCTAACGCTGGGAGAGTGGATGAATGGAAATGCGCAAACGAGGCAGGTAAGAGCGAGGCTTAGCGCTTGGAATAGCGGTATTACAATTTCGTCTAAATTCGATGAGAAAATGTTGGGGGAGGGGTAATATTTTGAAACCATACCTTTTGTGATGTAATCCTATGATTTTCAAACTGCCAATGTTCAAACAAACGTTTGTCATAGGCGTTCCTTCGGATAAAATTGGCGTTCCCTGTTGGTAAAAGGGCGTTTTCTGGTGGTTAAAAGGGCGTGGCTTAAATTTTTTGGTTTGTCCCCCCAGAGCTTAGTGGCTGGCGCCGCCATTGAGGCAATATTATGAAAAGCCACGAACACGCAACAGTGAAGAGAATTTGGTCCACTCCTACTGTTTTTTTCAAACTCGATGAAAGTTTAAATCATAAAAATAAATGCCACTGATCATTTTAAGCCTTGGAAGCATTCTGGTAATTGACCAGAAGTCGCTTTACTGGAAGCATGAAAGATGCACGGTCAGCAAAATTGCGACATTCGAATTTTTTAAATCTGATGATACCATCAAAAAAGCTTGTAACGTAGACGTGACTTCCGTTCTTGTTCCAGAAGGTTCCCAAGGCTTAATGATTCAAACCTTGAAAATTTCGGTAAGGCTAGTTGCTAGATGGTTATGCAAAATTCCCTGTCTATAAAATATCTATTCTTTAAAATCATGTAGTCAATCTGCAGCATTTATTATGATTTCGTCTTGAAAACATCGCAAGAGTTGACTTCACTTAGCTTTAGCTTCGCATTAACATTATTTTAGCATTATTTATTTCTATTGAATGCACCTAAGACTATAAGTGACTAGAAATAACAGTATGACTGTAGTATGAAAAATCTATTAAACAACTGAATTTACTGGTTGTTAGGGCTCTTGGTGGTTAGTAGAGCCAAAGAAGATGTCCTAAATTCAAAGTTAAAAAATCCTTCAAGTTTAATGTCTCTTCCAGGCATGTGTATAAAATTGGCCTCTTCAGGTTGTACCCCCAACGCAAAAGACTTAAGACTATTAGTTTTGGTACATGTATGTTTTTCGCGTTTCTTTTTAGTTGTTCCCAAAAAATAAGTTGAGCAAAACAAAGATAAATATTTCATCCAGTGTCCTTAGATTCCCCTTAAACTCGGCAGGTGATGACCCCTAGCCCCCCTTTGGCATGGGCCCTGCACTAGAAATTGGCTTTCGGTCTGGAGGTTGTCCATCTCTGGACTATGGCTACCAGTCATAGCACGAAGGCCTAAAGATCGAAATTTTTCATGAAATGCTTGCTTTGGTCTTTTGATTGGACCCAAGTGGGCTTGCAAAGTGTCATTACAGACCTCTGACTATGATAAATATAAAAGCTTGCTCTCCAAGGTTATCACCACCTCAGAAACAAAACAATTGGTTATTTCAACGACTTTCTCGACCAATCAGCTTCAGGTATTGTTGTTTGTAGAGGTCGGTGGACTTTGGCTTCATGCTTTCCGAAGGGTAATCTTCATCTGCACAAAAAATTTGCAGACAGTGAAGAAAGGAAATTTTGCCAGGGGCTTTGGCTACAGGAGAAACAACCAATGAACCGAAGAAAGGATTTAAGGATCTTTCTGTAGATAAAGCATGACTTCAGCAGCTGCGGTACAGTTTTTTGTCGCTTATGATGCCACAAAAAAAGCTGAAGGCCTGGCGGGTAAACAACAGGAAATAATGAACAAAACCTGTCAAAGAAAAGTGTCTGGAAGTGCTATGTGCTTCACATTAGAACTGATAATGGTAAAGAAATCCATAAATATTTCTCAAGCATATCGAGATGGTGGCTTTTGGACTGATAATTGGGAATAATAGAATGACGATGGTATGTAAAATTTATTTAAAGCTTTGTTTTTCTTGTACCAAGCCAAAGGACTAAAAAATAAAAAATACTTTTTTATACCTAAGTCTACATCCAGTCGCGAAAAGTGATGGAGTTGCTTTTATTTATTTTAATCTTATCTAGATTCGTTTTTTCTCCGAGGCTGGTAAGGCCAGCTATACGCAAAGCTAGTATTTGGATAAAAATAATTAGGTTCGTGAAAATTTGCTCACATCTGTAACAAGTGTAAATTTTTCAGGCCTTCAAGTTTTAGGCTGATATAGATGACTCATTTCATATAAATGTCCTTGGAAATTGTGTTTATTTTATCGTCTTTATGTAATTGTTTTTTTATACATATTGACTAACTCAAATATTATGCAATCAACTGATGCAAAATGATTTTATATTTTTTTCTTAGGGTATTGGCCAGAAAGAAGAAATGTTTTAATGCGCAGAAAGATTCCCTAGATTTTGTGACTCAGGAAGAATTTTAAACCTGCAGGAAGTTGTAAACATTCATTGGCAAAGTATTTGATAAGCTAAACATTTCAATCTATTAAAAAGTTCTACGTGAGTTTTCTAAAAGCAAGGGAAAGTAGGCAGCACACAGTATATTCTAGGCTTAAATATTTTACTATGTTCATCAACAATTTGCCAATATTTGAGATAAAAATTTATGAATAATGTAACATGTATTAATGTATTTGTGCACCATAAGGGCCAGCTTTTAGTTTTCCTAGAGGGGGTTCAAAATTTGAAATGTAAAATACTATTATCAAAAAGAGGCTAATATTATTTGTAATGTGCCTGTGGTGAATTTTGATCTCAAGAATTTACGAAGAAACATGACCTTTCATCTTCACATCTAAGAGCACACTTTTTATTTATTATATTTACAAACAATGAATATGATGAATTTTGTTGTTTACTGAAAATCTGTTCTTAAACATCCCAAGGCGAGATAGTCTCACAAACCCCACGATGTTGAAACCTATTTTAAACACCTCTTATTTAAAGCAACGTTTATTTATTTTTCTTGCCAATATAGACAGAAGAAACCTCTATAATGAACAACCAAATAATTGAATGATATGGTCTACCTATTCAAGCATACTTACCATAAAGGAATTAGGTCCAAAGCCTTTTTTCCCCAAGGTGTATTACATAATTTAATGTGCATTTTTGTAGGTCATTACAAAAGAAAGGACCATAAGAAATAGCTACAAACTAGTAGTATGTAATATTTAGCAATAGCGTAATACCAAACATAAATTTTTTAGAAAAAATAGCACAATGTAATATATATAATGTTTTATAGATAAAATTTTAAAGATAAATATTGATGATTTTTTTCTCTTGCCTTTTGTAGGAAATGGAGAATGAAATTTAAATTTAATGTCTTCAATGTCCAGGCTTGAAGTCAAAAAATTCTCTTTATTCTTTTGATTTCAACACAATGGAGAATTGAACATTCAAACTTTAAATGTTTTTGACATCTACACCAATGACAAATGACCACTGACCGTTTTTTGAGATCATTTCATGACTACTGTCAAATCATTTGCCTCCTGGCAAAAATGGTTAGCCACTGAATGTATATCCATTGATAGTAGGAGGAAGTGGCTGAATGGGGATATGGAAGGTGCTGTTAAGGTCAGGAAAAGTCCCTCCTACTTTGATTGTGCTTTATTGAATACACAGAAGGAGCAGCATTAGGTTGCAGAATCAATACAACTCTCGGCTCTTGGTTTTAAGTAAATTGACATGAAATGAAAAACCTTTCCCAAATCTATCAAGCTCACATCTTCCCTCCAATGCGGTTAATTTATTTTCAAATTTTTGTTCTGTAGTATATTACCTCTTATATTACAACATTCCATAGGGATTTGCTATCTTTCTGCTTATTTTTTACAATTTCCTTGCTGGCATATCCGCAAAACTGATTGGGTCTTGGGTAACAAAAATTAAAACACTTATTTTTAACCCTGGAATGTACCTCAAACCTCATATATGGTAACCACATAACCTGATCTAATTTTTTTTCATTAGTTTGCAAATAAGATTGCCAGTGTGAAGTGATTCAGATGATGTGTTGGATTGGTAACTAGATTGCTGAATCTAGTTAAATTTTTTAGATTTTTTAGAAATAGCAAGCAAAATGAAACCACTTGATTGCAGAATACAGATGACTCTCGGCATAACATTAAGTACAAAAAATTTCTGGCACCAGATTTTTGGCACTGGATTTTTTTGGTACTTAATGTAGTCACTTTGCTTAAAGTCACACTGCTAGTTATAGTCAAATAAAGTAAAGAATCTAATATGCAAAACTCTGCAAAATTAAGCTCCATTTACAGTCACACTCTGTTTGCAATAACAAATTTTCAAGCAACATTTTGTGTGACTGTAACAGGAGTCTACTGTCTCCATCAAGACTCGGGATCAAACCACAAAAGATTCAAGGATCAAACCACCAAATTTGTTACTTTTTAAATGATATCACCAAAGGAAGAAGAGGTACAAAATTTTACAAATACTTGACTACTGATTCATTAGCTACAAAAATTTACAAAATCAAATCAAATCAAAACAGACCAGTTAAAATAGTGATATGGGCAGTTACATCCAATAGTGTTCATTTTATGAATATGCAAATCTAACAAAGAAATATTATGTAATATTTAAAATAAATTATTTTGGTTCCAGCAATTTTAATATGGAATTGCAACAAAATATACTTAAATTAGTTAAATTAAGTTGAACCAATAAACCAAGAAATTGCCCAAATAATTCAAATTTTGCGTATTAGTCCCTGACTATGTTTTGGTTGCCAGGTGTGTTGTATCTTTCAGGAATTCTTGATTTTTTCTGCATTATAAGAGCCATTTCCTCCTCAGACCCAGGCTGTACTGACATCATTATTTCTTCAACTTTCCTTGCATAGGCCAAATCCTCTTTCCTCTCTAGGGAGCCCCTTTTTGGTTTGAATGGCTCTAAGAGGTGCCTTGAAATGAAAACAGTAAATACATGAAGCAAAACTAAAGAGATAGAAATAGGGTACAGTTACTCTTTGGTGTACCGATTAGGACACATTTTTAAGTTGTAACTCCAAGTTTCACACTAAAAGTGATCTCAATAAAATTATATGTTAAATGAGGAGTAGAACCTTGATAACAAAAATTAATTCAGGAAGGACAGGTTGTTGGTGTCAGGGGTCGATGTAAAATCATGTCAGCTGATTTTTGTGTGTGGACAATAATAAAAAAGAGCTTGATGGAGTACTGCAGAGGTTGCAAAAACCGAAAATTTGTTCAATTATGATACCAACATTGTTTTCTACCATGTAACAATAGAAGCAATATGAAAAACTCCACTTGAAAGTACAAATATAGCTCAAACAGAGAATGGAACTGTTAGATGAAAATATTCAGCAGAGAAACATCAACAGAGTTTTCAATGAAAAACAGCAGGGTTGCCTAAAGTAGCTTGAGATAGATTGGCTAACCATCGTCTCTGTATAAATGAAACAGCACAGTAACATCGACAGTGCTGAGAAAAGCACAATGAAGTAGAAAGGATTGGCAAATTGAAAAACCAAGTATATTCACGCTGGGGGGGGGGGTGTAGTGTAGGGGTGATAACTGTAGCTTGATCAAGGCACGAAAATTGAATGATTTCCTACTTTCTAATATATGACCTACTTTCTTCCAAAACTTTAAGGCTGGATTGTTTTCAATTTGCTCTTTAGTTACGTGGGTGTAAATCAAAAGAATTTAGATACGAGAAAATATCTCACAATATTTCAGCATCAGCTTGTTCTCAATTTGCTATTAATTTTTGATCAGTTTTGAGGCTCATGTTCTTATAAAAAGACAAATGAGGCTAATTTTCCTATAAAAAGGGTGTATGCGAGGAAGAATAGGAGTCTTTGTTATAAGGAACCCTCAGCAGGCGTCAACGATTACACCACATCACATCAGATCCATTGAAAAATGCATGCTATATATCGCCTGGAAGGGAGCTAAACAGCTGCAAAAGTTCTGATAGAGGTTCCTACTTCAAATTAATTTTTTCAAAACTGCACCATTGGTATGATGGTACTGCACCATGGTGAGTCTGATAATGTTCATCGTTGGGCGAGTTAGAAAAGCCCTCTTTTGTTAACGAAAAACGTCATCATTCTTATCAAACCCCCCCCCCCCCCCCCTTAGAGTCCAACTTATTATCTATCTACAATGCCTGCCAATCGTACTTAGAAAATGATTTGCGCTGTGTTTTCGTATTTTTCAATTCTTTTCCTGAATATTTCTACTTTTGCATCGTCTTCCCCCCAAAAAGCAATGTTGATAGTATAGAAAAATATCAGAGAAGTCGCATAAAAAAGGTACTTCCTAATCTCCTACGCCTTTTGTAGCAAACTAACACAGTTCAAGGGGAGTAGGGGGATGGCTGAAATAGGCACTGAAAACTGACGTTGGTATACCAAGACAATAGACAGGCATTGTATTGTTACATGAGCAATTTAGAAAGGTTGTGGCAGTTTCAGTGTGATTATAGATATATGGGCGTCTTAAATGACAAATTCCTCGCATGATTTTTGTCAAACTGACAAGCGCGTTTTGCAAATAGAATCCAATAGAAAAACAGAACTTGAGCATCATTGAGCATGAAGCAAGGGTCGCAGAGGCTTCAGATCTTCACCCCAAAAAAGTTTCAAAAGTACATTCATTCATCCACATCAACTTTTCTTTTTTCTCTAGGTGGATCACTATGAAGGCTACAGGTTTCAAGTCAACACGCTTTTAATCCTTGTTTCAAGCATTTTCTGTCTTCTTCCTTGAGCTCTTTCTTGACATTCTGCCTTCTACAACCGCTTTCAACAAATTATCCAGTCTACGCTTATGCCATATCCGTTGCGTCTTTCTTATAAAGTTGGTATTTATGATGGCATTCTTAATCAGTATGCTCACTACAGCATTCAAATTCCGTACGAATTCAGCTAGCGTTCACTTCCTTTTCACTGATTTTGATCTCATTGGATGGACCAATGTGAATTTAACAGAACTGTTTATCAATTAACCCACGAACCCTTGATCCATCTACAAACCATTAGTGTTTTTGGTAACAATTCTCAAGACGTACCTCCCCCATCCTTTGGAAGAAATCAAGGCTTCTTGATATATTGTTCAGATAAAAACGTGGGGAATCGAATGGAACAGTTTGGTGTACAAGCCACAGAATTCTATGTTTACAGGTACAATTCAAGGAAGCACGGAGTGAGGAGTGAAAACATAAAAAAACAAGAGAGTCATACAAAAAAGCCAGGGGCCAATTTCCAATACGTTTATGCGTATTGGACCCGAACAGTACTTTTCACGATGTATTGTTTAAAATTGTAGACATCAGGTATGTTAAGCTTTTTTCGAGATGGTACCAAAACAAATAAAAATAAACATTTCTTTATATAAAAACTATCTTACCTAGGTAGTCTGGACTTCTCCCCTCTTGCTCTCCTAACTTCGGGACTTGCCGGTAATCCACACGAGGCTCCTTCTGCACCAGTCTTGCTATTCTTTGACTTCTTCGTTGCTGGTGATGACTCACAAGCATGATTTTCATTCCATTTTCGTTTCATAGTTGTAGAGCTTACACTCAAGCCTCTGTTTGCAACGCCATTTAGTTTCACTGCATAAATTAAAATGTTCTGGCTGAGACTGTTTCAACGAATAACCAGATCGTCAAAAACTCTTGAATGTCCCCTTTATCATTGTTAAAAGCATCATTCGAAGAACGTGGCGTGAAAAAGTACCAAAGTAATAACATTTACTGATTTGGGATACTTCACTTCAAAAAGAAAACTTCAGATGAAGGATATTTCTTCAAAAATGAGCCTACAGGCCAGTACCATGTTTTGAGTGTTCATCATATCATATCATATCATATCATATCATATCATATCATATCATATCATATCATATCATATATCATATATCATATATCATATATCATATATCATATATCATATATCATATATCATATATCATATATCATATATCATATATCATATATCATATATCATATATCATATATCATATATCATATATCATATATCTTAACATATATCATATATCATATATCATAATGATATCATGACATAGCATATCATGCAATATTATAAAATATTTCATTATATTATAAGGCAATATAAAATAATGTTTTCGTACAAAAACACAAACCTTGTCCGAGTACTTTCTTTACTGCTGGCCTTTCAGGGTTCCGATCAATAGTCTTGTCTTGGCTTGCTATTGAGTCATTCTCAGTTACGCATTCACCGCAAATCATGTTGTCTTTGTAGCCAATTGGTACGGGCTTTTCGGCTGGCTTCAGAACCAGTTTTTGTAAATTTGTTTGTGTTAACTGTATTGTGGGTAAACCTCTTTTTAACACAAGTCTTCTCCACCCACGTGACTGTCGGACAGTTCCATGACAAACACAGTGATTAACAAGGGACCTCTCAACTGAAATTTCATATTGAAATAAAAGAAGGAATTGCATTTGTTTGAATAGCGATACAAAAATACACAATATGAAGCACCGGTACTCGATTCTGGGTTCTTGGCTGGTTTTGTGAAATTTTATGGAAAATACATGAATTTACGAAGTATTAATGGCGTGACCAAATTGACAAGATCTAAAAATTCCACATGGAAAATATCCCCATCAAAGAATAACATTGGAATTTCACCTTTAAACATATATCTGTACATTATATATATATGTATATAGGTGTAAACATTGCGCAGAACATACCTTTGAGGCTCTCCTTAGTTGAATCAGTTGCTGGGTTGATTTCAGGCGAGTTTTCTTGCCCCGTTTCTTCTGAGCTTCTTATCAAATATGTTCCTCTTCTGTCTCTATTTCCTCCACGATTCTTATTGAAGACGGCGTTTTCAGTGGTGCTCTGCACTCCACCATACTCGATCTCCGCATCAGCTTCAGTATACTGAGCAGTATCAGGCGCTCTATTTCCGAAAGAATCATCGCTGCCTCCAGCAAATAATGAGGAGCTCTCTGCTTCTTCACTTTCTGTGCTTTTGCAACTAACGAATGAATTGTCATCAGACGATTCTTGTGAGCATTCTTTAACGAATGGGACTGGTGATGTTTTTTTAGCAGTGTTGTTTTGTACCATTGTGATCTGAAATGTTCTTCTCCTATCGTTCCCTTGAACCTTCACTATGTTTTGCAAGCTATCTTTGATACAAGCCTTCTCAACAACGTATGTTTGCCGTCTGTTTAGAACGTCATCACTTTTTACCGCTTGAGAGCACTCGTTAATGTATTCTTCTCCCCTTAGCACATCCTCTTCATTTGGATTTCCTGATTCTTCAAGCTCGAGTGTACTATCTTGCAGTTTTACATCAAACGTTTCGTTTGGGTTGCTGCCTTGTACTGCTTTATAACTTCCATCGTGTGCATCTGAAGCCTGATCACAGTCGGAATAATTAACAGTCGAATTGGCCTCTAAACAGCTACCCCTCAATAACCATCCTGAATCGTTGACAGTTTCATCAATTTCTCTTCCAAGACTTTTACGAACAGGTGCATCAGATATCCCGTGGTCTTCATCGTAGCTTACGGTGTCATCTAAATCATAACAGCATTCACTGTCATTCTTGTCAATATTAGCTGACCCTTCTAAAGAATAGCTGCCCTGCTGCCTTTTACCCAGCTTTCTTTGGCAGTCTTCGACGACGACACTCGGGCTGTTGTACACCAACAACCTTGACTGCCCAGCGTGATCCAATGAAGAGGTTGAATTTAAGCGAGGCGAGCCTCTGACTAAGGGGCTGATCATTGCTACTTTCAGTTCACTGTTAGCACCTTCCGTCGAAGACAGTCTTTGAGACAATGAAGGGCTTACAATGTTTGTTTCAACGTCATCAGCAGACTAAATAGAGTGAAAAGAATCAATAATTGACCAAAGCAATAAAGCTGAAAAAGTAAGAATTCAAAACCGGAAAATTCACAGCCTTGGCATTGAATTGACCGGCCAAGCAACCAAAGAACTTCGCTGTATCAAAAACCTAAAGAAATTCAGAAAAACAACCCATTGATATTTAAATTTAGTACACATCGCAAAATCTAGTAAAAGGATTGGAAATGAAAAACTTTTATTCAAAGATAAATAAAACTGATGAAAAGTTGCAATTCCTGTATAATAAAGTTATATTTTTGCATGCATAGGCAGTCGAAAACGGAAAAGTGCCAATAACTAACCAGTTACTTCGTGGCATTTAACAAATTTGGAAAACTAGTTGAACACTTGAGGAAAAACACGAATGCAGAAGAAATAAGCACATTAATACCACGCCATTGCAGCTACACCCTCAGAGGGAGAGGTACTTTTAATTAGCGTTGTAGATTAAACAGTTCGAAAATATATTCGAAAGCAGGTCTTACCACCGCAAGTTTCCCCGGTATGAAAACATTGTCACTGCCAACCGACTGTATTCGACTAGCAGACTCTTGACTACTGTTTGAGGCACTTTTTGCCTTGATGTACTGTTTGTGCTTCTCATCTGAAATACCGTCGGTCAAAGCATTGTCACTGTCACTTTCATGCTCATCTTTTCCTTTCCGTTTCTTTTTCTTATTTGCCTTTTCCTTAACTGCATGCTTTCCAGAAGCATTTTGTTTTTTAACTACCTTTTCTTTTTCAATTTTCGATTTCTGTGAAGGCGAAGAAGTAGAGCCTGCTTGGGCAAGATTTTGAATTTTGTTATCTGCATCACCAGGTTCTTGGTTGTCTTTTCCACTTGGCAATGATTCAAAGTGCTCTTGAAGACGCTCAATAAGCTCAGTATTCTACAAAAATAGAAATTTTAAAATTAACTAAGTTCATAATGCTGTATAGCGTTACAGTCAGAGTTGGACATCATTTAATCTTGTTTTAATTCAAATAGATATGAACAAGAGTCTGCACAGCTGGTGCTTAAGAGAATTAAATAGGTAGTGCTATGGTAGTTTAACAAATTGTTCCATCTAATTGTGGGTTCAGATGCATACAACTGTTTTTGGACATACAAACAACTTCCCCTCTAGGACAAGTGGAAAGGCTGTTCATGATAATTGCTTTTGAGATGTGATAAGAAATCCCAAATAAAGAAGAATTGATGATCAGCTGTTTGAAAGACCATTAATTAAATCTTATTTATACATGATACCCATCCAGTAAAAAGAAAAGTTATGATATGTAAAAAGAAAAACTATATTTATACAATAAAAACTTGCTAAGGTAACCAAAATATACATTGCCTGATCTTCTATGGATTCGTGCATAGCTAATTTCTGTACGCTCAAAAGATCTTAGTTCTTTTTTAAATTGTGTCATTACCTCAAAGGTCTTAAAAATTCTTGAATATGAATATGAATTTTTATGAAATAAGAGGTAACAAAATTTTTTAGCCTTCATGAAAAGAAAGAAAATTATAGAATGCAAAACTTAATAAGTAAAGGTTTAGTACAGGAAATTAATGGAATCCAAATCATTCAATTTCCCCAAATTAACTTTTAATATACACTCAAAACCCTTATTTATCAATATAAGGTATATGTCCATATATAAGGTAGTAAGTGTATGGAATTTATTAACAAGCTCAGGAAAAATCAATCGGTAACTGCTTAAAGCGCTTTTAGATCAGTCAATAGTGCTATACATCAGCGCAATATAGGTTGACATAGATTTAATGTAATCAGTTTTTTACAATATACATATAAATTTACAAAATTTATGAATCCATAGCTATATAGAAATTCTGACGACTTTAAGCTCAAAATTAGATTTAAATAGATTTTTGACCAGAACATTTTGATGAGGGGCAAAACTAATAAACCTTTGAAAAGGAAACCTTTCTTGTTATAAGCTTATAGATTAGGTTTACGAGTACTTGAGAAAAATGTCTTTGAAACAAATGAATTGAGACCTTTTCCATTCTGTATGTCAATCAGTTTCATAAGCCTAAGAAAACAATGGATAATCCCAAAACTGCTCCTTGTAACAACTGCTCAAATCTTCCATTAATTTATGAAAATCTAGCATTCATTTATGCAAGCTGAAAACATTCTTATTCTTGACCAGACTACATATCTCCAATTTCTGGTAAGCTGTTTCATAAAAACAGAATAAAATATGCTGGATTTCTCAACTTTGAAATATCAAGCCTATTTAAAATTGATTCCATTTTAATTTGCTTGAATTAAACTAGCTATTGGCAAGCTAAATTACTTTTGCAAATGGTATGATTTTTGTCTTTCTCAAAGTTTTCTGATCTGGTTTACTGAGCTTCTTGGCATGGAGTGAGCGTTGCTCTGAATAGGCAGCAACAAACTACACTAATGAAATGTTGTGTGTAGAGCTATTGGTTGCAGCCTTCAATGGCACAGAGTATTGTTCAAGTCTTTGAAAATCAGCTAGCATTACATAATTTAATTTTACTTACAAGGTAAAATCCATATTTTCATAACCCCCATGAAATTGAAAACATTGAAGAAAATATGCCTACTTTGGCAAACCAAATGCTAATACTTTGACTTTTTCATTCAGTAAATTCTTTCTCCAGTTACATTTAGCTTGGTTTATGCGTCTATGTTTGAACCTAACAAAACTGCATTAAATTCTGCATGAGGTAATGGTGAAGTCCTGAACTACACTCAAGCCACACCAATTTATATTTAGGCTATAGCAAGTGAAACTTCTAGCCAGCTGTCCCTGACTACAGCTTTTGGCATTATCTGGGATCAAGTTAATATTGCATTTGCAAAATCACATGTTCTAAAAAATTACAATAAAAGATAAGAAAAATAATGTATACAATGAATGACAAACTGTCAAACAATGGTGATGAAATTGTGGTGCTCAACTTTGTTTGTGTTTCTTAAAATGCAATCAGGACAAAAGTTGAACAACAGAAAGTCCAGTTATGGAATAAAACGGTGTTATGATAGTTGTAAGTTTGCCTTGGCAAGCATCGTAAAAATTCTATGAATACCACTTTAATATATATTATCCTTATTATGGAATCGTGGAATTTCTAACTAGTTAGTTGCTTCTCCAGGCCAGAAAAACCTAACCTTTCAAAAATTCGCTTAGGCCCATTGAAACTCTGTTCTGGCAGGCTGATACTCAGTCAAATTCTTTTATTGAAAAGCTTTTTGGTTGAGCAAGAGTAGAAGATTAGGAGCGTTAATCGTTGCTTATTTAGCAAAATTCAAGAAGACGAAATGTATTCGTAACATCCAGATAACAGTCAAATCTTAAACTTATGATTAAACCCAGCGACAAATTAAAATTATATTAAGTGAATGCTTTTTCCACATACTTTACCGGTTGCTTTGAGCTTG
This sequence comes from Rhopilema esculentum, assembly GCF_057945365.1. Classification (NCBI taxonomy): domain Eukaryota; kingdom Metazoa; phylum Cnidaria; class Scyphozoa; order Rhizostomeae; family Rhizostomatidae; genus Rhopilema; species Rhopilema esculentum. The sequence continues at coordinate 5,610,382 of NC_142819.1, read as the reverse complement.
TATGTCTTGCACAGCTTCTGCAGTTCTTTCCTCTTTAAATTACTGACCTCCATCAGTGAATCTTCGCCTCGACAACTGACGTTTTGAGGACTGATTACTGATTTGTTTTCCCCGCCAGTGGGACCAGCATGCATTTCGGGCAAAGTGTGACGTCATGGAAGAGACATTTTTAATCATTTCTGAATAACCTAACAGAAATCCATGAAATACATCCAAAAAAAGTTTAATACTTCAAAAATGGGATGAAATATGTCCAATGGAAGAAAAAATTTGGCTAACGGGTTACTGCTACTTTCACTCTATTCATAAAGTCAGAGCATGTGCTCATGTCGCCATATCTAGGCCAATTCGGAACACATTTTACTGATTTTTCACATCAGAGCAAAGGTAAACGGACTAAAAATGTACACTTTTGAAATAGGCAATGGTGGTGTCGGATTGGTTGATGTGGAATGGTGTGAATTATGTGGAATGGTGGAGGAGGGAAGGATGGCAAATGAGAGGGCGTGGGTGGTGGTCGTGGAATGAAAATTAAATGAGGATGAAGTACTATAATATGAAATAATGATAATTTTACTGTAAGGACATAAGAACTGCCAATACATCGGACAAATAAGCAGACGACTGAAAGACAGATTTAACGAACACAGACGAGACATTATAAATAAAAAAGTAGACAAATCTTTTGTAGCAGAGCACTTCTGCAGCCCAAAACATACCTTACTATAGCACCATTACTGCAACCCAACAACAAACGGAAGAGTGTTCGACGAGCCAAGGAGCAATGCCTCATTGGCCTGGCAAACAGTCTAACACCGAACGTCATGAACAGAACCACTGACCGTTAACCTTACAGCAACATTATCATTATTTCATATTATAGTACTTCATTCTCATTACATTTTCATTCCACCACCACCACCCACGCTCTCTCATTTGCCATCCTTCCCTCCTCGACCATTCCACATCATTCACACCATTCCATATCAACCAATCCGACACCACCATCGTCTCTTTTTAATCAGTACATTTTTAGTATGTTTACCTTTGCTCTGATGAAGCCCAGTATGCCGGGGCGATATATGCCTTTACTAGTTTACGTGAATTTATTGTTGTTCATTCTCGTCGCATTGCGGTGTTTCTTATTTGCTACATTTTCCTCGATTTTTCGCCGCAACAATTCCTTGGAGTCTGTCGAGCAGACTGCTATCGTAACCTTTTCTTTGTTCACAAAGGGGTATATGCAGTGGTGTAGTGCTATCAAAATAACAAGGGGGGCTCTTGCCAAAAATGTTGCGAAAAACAATAGCAAAAGTAGTGATCTGCCAATTTTCGGCATCAACAAGGGGGCTCAGCCCCCTGAGCCCCCCTTGCTCTACACCCCTGGGTATATGCCCCCTTTGGCGCCATCCCTGCTTGATTATGATGTGAAAATCAACGATATTGGGACACTCCTAAACACAGAATTTACTGGGAGACGTCTAGGGTAAAAAAACACGAAAATTTCTATAACCTTTGAATCGAGAACAATCCAGAGATAGGGGAAAAGTGGAAAAACACCAACTATCTGGAAGAATATCTAAATGATATTAGGGAACGAAAGAAAAAGCATGCCATTAGACAGTGGAAGAGTATACACAGAGACAGGCTTTACATTGGAAATAGGAGAAAGTATTTTCTCTGTTCGACAAATTTTCTTAAACAGTAATATAAAAATATACACTTCAAATTACATTAAGCACATCACAAAAATCAATTTATGTTTAACTGATATAACTTACAATACTAATGAAGTAACTACCGACATTTTTCACCCGATACATATATATATTCAACAATAAAAAAACTAATGCGTAATTTACAAAGAGGAAACTACACAGTCTTGTATAATACAAGTCTCAGCCCAAGTCAATAAGAAATGATACACCTGATTGATCGGAATTGTGCACTACTAACAAGTCCGAACAAATCAGATATCCTGTCTAGCAAGATTTGGATAATAAAAAATCAAAACAAGTAAGTATCAAAGAAACATGTTGATATAGAAAATTCAGAAAACCTTTATTAACCATGGGGACAGTCCAAGAATTCATTGTATCTTTTCCAAAACAAACCTATGTTTGTTGCAATCAATGTATAAGACTTATTAAACTAAGTGAACCATCCTCGTTTACAATGAAGGTTTGTTGCCATGGTTAAATTGAAAACATTTGTTCAACAAATTACAATGCCTCCTTAAAGAAAAAAAAACTTGACATCATTAGAATTCTTTCCACCATCCCCTTTTAAACATTCAGATATCCTTATGATACACTGTGGAATACAAAACCATATATCGTTACCAGACGACTATATGAATGAAAAATACCAAGATTAAATTATATCAATTAATGTGTACTTTTAACTCTACCTATTTAGTTCTACTCTACAATTTCACGCTGAGATTTCCCGTGAAGCTTACATAAAAGCTGCTAGTCATATCTAGTACTTAAAAAAAGTTTAACGTAAGAAAATTAAAATGTTTTTAAACCTATCCTCATATATAATTTGGAACGACCAAGCCAATCTTTTGTGAATTTTGAGGCTGAGATTTTGTAACGTGATTTTTGAAAATCAGAAATAAGGAGTTGGATTTATCAAATGATTTACAAAAACTTATAGAGAAAAATTCAAAAACAGCTGATATATTGTTTGTTTCAGTATAGAAAAGGTCTGTTTGGACTAGAGATTGATGAACTGCATTGGAAAAATATTTTACTGTTATATTCACTAATCAAAATTAAGTCCTCGTACAAGAAAGTATGGGTTTACAAAGGCCTTTGATAATAACAATCATCAGGAACATTCTAATTGGAAATTATAATCGGATCCAAATAATATATGAAGGCTGCTAGCAAAAGTCTAGATCCGTCTATGTGGGTTTGGCATTATCTGCGCAGTGAACTCTGCTTTGACAGGGAAGAATGCAGTCATAATCTGTGACATCTTATTTGCTTACAAAGTATATTGGGCATCTACGGTACATACGACTTTCAAATAAAGAAAACAGAATACACATTTTCATAGATGTGCATTACATGAAAATATATTTTTGTTGATAAGTTAACACCAGAATGTGTTCACGTCAAAAAAATATGGTTTGCTTCAGAAATACATTAAATCTAGAATATTCTCAGTTAACAATTAGACATGAAATGTGGTCTTAGGTTGCAGTCTAAATAAAAAGGAGAAGGTATGGTAAATGTGCAATAAGTCTCCCAGATTAAAATAAAATCTGTTGTGCGTCTCTAAATATCTACCATAAACTTAAATAAAGACAAAATAGTTCCTAATATGAAATCGTTCCCTAACAAAAAATTTTCTCACCCAACTAACGTGATACTAGAAAACTTATCGTTCCGTCTAGTAACTAAGGACTAGATCTTTTTCTTCAGCTCGAAAAACATAGCTCTGGAGCCTCAAAAGAAATTGCATTGAGTGACTAACCCCAATTTTTTAGAAATTGCAACAAAAGCTTTCACCTGTTACAAAAAGTTTCGAGTAATACTTTTCATTTGGTAAGTGATTTTCGTACCGGGGTTACTTCCATACCGGAGCTATTGCCACATCGAAAAGACTTTTGTACCGGGTTGGTTTGGGTACCACTTCCAGTCTAAAAAAAGAATTCCGTGCTGATGGCTAGAAGCTCCAAATCAACCACAACCATACCAGTGTAAGTCTAAGGCCTGTCTGTTTATGTCGAGCAATACGCAGGCCTTAATCACATGACCGAAATATACCAATCATATCTGCACATCGTTACCCATTTGAGTCACCACAGTATCTTTTTCATCTCCTGAAGGAAATTCATTAAGGACCAGGTCTCTTTGGCTCATATTTGAAGTTGAAGGTTGTAACACTGGATGGGCCGGGGGTTTGTAGGATTTGTAGGCTAGCACCAAAAACAAGAATGATAACAGCTTAAAAGAACCGCCCAGTATGTAAAAGTAATACCTGAAAAAAAAACAATCATTGTTAGATGCTAATTAAACAAATAATGATTAAAGCGTAGAAAGAGCGGAAAAGAGAGCATAGTATGCAAATGAGGAAGCAATTGAAGAAAATATCTCGAAATATACTACAATACACAATACATCATGAATTGAAAGATCAAAAAGGGGAAAACAGTGCAAATAGGATGTTCGCCAGATTTTATTGGAAGAACTGAATCGCAGGACAGCATATAGAATTGTAAACGATAAGCAAGAATACATATCAATACAAAAAAATGACCTCATTAATCAGGATATAGACTTTTTTTAAAAACTATTTTAAAAAGGCACGAGACTCAAAATTGGTCAAAACTTGAGAACAAATTAAGATGAAGCTGAGGCTGAGCTTCTGTAAAATGTAATTTTGAACAATGTTCTATCTCGTAGGAGGTTTTGCCATCTAAGGGTGCTTTTTCGTTGAATTTTCAAACCTGTCGGCAAATAAAATACGTCTCACACACTTTATTGGCAAATGAGACCTGAACACACCATGGGGCACACTAGAAGCAATTGCACTGTTTACACTCTAATAAATTAAGTACAAAATAAGAACAATCCAGCTTCAAATTTTCGAAAAAAATAAGAATGGCCAGCCTGAACTTCAATTTACTGGTTCTTATAAAAAGAGACCTTACAGCGGCTGTACTGGTCACTCAGTTTAGTGGTGGTTGTAATGGTGGACATGTAATGGTCGGAGACCAGTTTTCTCATATCGTGGTGCTTGAGTTTTGAACCACTTGACTTCGGGTGTTTAATAGACATCAGGCATTTAAAATAATTTATATTGCAAATGCTCTATTTTTATCTAGTTCTGTAATTAGAACAGGGTTTTTACCAGCACCTAAAGCAGTCCCTTTTGACTGACGGGGCAGCCGTGAATGAAGAACATAAAACCAAAAATGAAATAAAAGTTCTCATGGTGTTAGCAAAGTGACCAGTGAGCTGTGGTTGTTGCTAGGCAGCAGGAAGTAACCACAACTAGTTTTCACCTCAGTGTGGGAAATCTTAGTTTACAGCAACTGCCAAACCTTAAATGAAAGTTGTTGCAATTGGCTGAACTGGTCTATTAAAAAGCAGTTGTGTTTTCAAAGTTCATTTTACTTCGCCCTAGTCTTCACTTTAGCAAAGAAAATCTGATATCAATGATGCTCTTCTGTCTTAGTATTGGTTGCTATTCAAAAACAAGAAAAACTTGAATTAAAATGAATGAAGATTGCTGTTAACAGTTTGTGTGAAGGCTATTCCGCAACCGGCATGCTTTGCGAATATATTTCAAAACGGCCTAATGCCGTAGTGCGTGAAAATACCAAATACAGTCCTTTTATCCTGTACCGCAACGCTGTCCTAATCCTCTATCCTCTATCCTAAACAGCTACCGCAAAGCATGTCGGTAGTGCAAGAGCCTTTAAGGGGGCTCTTTGTCATGGAGACACAGTTGCTTATGCTTCGGTTAACAAGGTGGGAGGTTTTAAGCCCAAACAGGCAAAAAATCCAAAAATTAACACAAAAAAGAACTTTAAAATATGACCTAACTATTACCTAAAAAGAGCGTTATCATACTCCAGGCAGTTTCTGCTCTCGCCACTACCACAGCTGTCAATTTGCCAGAGTATACAAGCTTTATCTACCAATTTACCAAACAGTATAGGTCCAGGAATGAAACCAAGAAATCGTATGAGAACCTGCTGAAATCCCAAAGCAAGAGAGGATTGGCTCTCTGGCACAACTCTGCAATAAAAAGTAATTTGTTCACAGAATAGTTGACAATGGTTCTGCTGGACGGAGAGTAACTACGGTAACATTATCATATATATGTCCGGGAATTGCAGCTATAACCTATCTTGCTTAAATGTTACCATCGTTTTTTGTGTGGCCTCTACCTCATTGACGATTAAATAAAGATATTTTCAGCATACTCTGAAAAAATGTGACGAAACACGATAAGAGAAATTGCCTGCAAAATAGAGGTTGTGTTTCTATTCTAAAACAAAGGTTTGTGAAAATTAACCAGCTAAAATGGCAAAATACATTTTAAAAAACCATTTCGAAAGATAAAAAATTAAATGAAAAGAATACTTGACTTACCGAAAGGTAGCTTCGATCAAAGGCACGTTATTCAAAAACGTGCAAAACATGGTGAGTAGAAAAGTTGCCATAAACAAATACATCAAACCACATTCTGAGTAGCATCCGCCCTTTTCTGCCACATCTATGTCATCTGGGAAACAGGTACAGTTGAAGTATTTCTAAAACGCAAAAATAAATTAATAGAAAGGAACTCTAGACGTCAAATTGACATTACTGTCAGAACTGTCTTCTCTCTCACACTTCGAAAAAATGTCAGGGAAAAATGAAACAGCGACAATGATAATTATCGTGGCAGATGGTCAGTCATTTTCTACAAAAAAATAATACAGAATAGCATTGTGGGAGAATATGTGACAAAGGTGCTCGCTACTCAAAATAATTTTGAGGCAGTTCAGCCCCTGTTACAGAAGGGGACAGGCTTTAAAATTCTGCAAACAAAAGATTGGTGGGCAGTTTGTTGCATTGCTTACCTCTATATAATTAAGTTGAGATACCTTTTATAAGAATGGGGAAAACAGGCTTTCAAAAGTTAATCATATCTCTGGGGATGTTGCAAAGTTTGAGGGATCTAACTCTGAGCCAAAATTGACACGTATGAATAGAAACAAAATATCCAGTGAAGAGGTAAAATTTGATTTAGTTTCTTCCAAACGTGGCACAGTGTCTTCAAATGCTCATGGTTCCAAATTTTCTAAGGCCTGTTGAGGTTTTTTTGGTCACACATGAAAATGTACGACAACCAATCAGCGAATATGCTGTAAAAAACGGTCTCTAGCCTAAACATGACTGTATGTTGTCATAATCATTTGAAGATTGAATAGAGAGGACTACGTACCGTTCCAATTGTATTTTCTTTAGCACACCCAGCATGGCATGGTGAATAGTACATTGCTTGGTTAGACTTAGTGCAGATTGGCTTGTATGTGTGACTGCAAGAGCAGTTGGTACGACAGACAGAATGGATGCCACTAGTTGACTGCCTAATGGACAAAACAATCAACAATATATTTTCGGGCACAGTTTTTATCAAATGCGCAATAGAGATAGTGGCATGCTACAATGCTGGACCCAGGTTGCGATAAACACCTAAAACATACGAGGTGATTCGTGTATTGTCTACCCCCTGCCACCGTGAATTGCCAAAAGCAATTCTTCCAGACCTTTCAAACAAACGTTTACTGAAAAGGCTTTTTAAGACCGATCGATTAAGGCAGTCATCGGATTGATCATATTTTTATTTGTATGCTGACCGTATATCAGCCTAAAGTACGGTAAAGAACAGAACGACTTTTTATTGATAGTTAGAAAAACCGACGTAAAAAAAAATTATTACTTAATGCTACCTTCATTTAAACCTTGGATGAAATAAATAAGTCCTTATACTAGAATTTTCCGCTAGGATTCTATGAAAATGACAACCGCTTTATTTAATTAAGGTCGTGCCAGGGTTGTTTTTTTAAAAAGACTACTGCAATCCTGTGCAACAAGCAAGTAGGATCATAGGGCCTAAAAAGCGAACTCTTGGAATCCTAGCCCCTTTATACTCCAATGATTAAGAACAAAAGGAATCATTGGTAACGAAAAAGGCTTTACCCTAAATGAACACTGGACTAGGACCATGTCCAAAGTTAAAGGCACGGCCCTTCCACTATAGAATTTTTCTAACTCGCACACTTATTAACGTTACTAAAAATTAACAGCTCTAGAGTTTTTTCACCAAGCAAACAACATGATCAGGCCCTTAAAAAGGCAAATTATACGTTTGGAAGGCTTCGTGGGAGGCAGTGCTGACCTGATTGGAATAAATAGAACCGACTCTGAAAATAAATCCTATAAAACATCAAAAACGACCAGCGCCATTGCTTTGTTGGGAACTTCCAACGGAACACAGTAGAAAAGAGGAAAAGGCACTACACTAACTCCTGCTAATTAAAAATTAAAAATCGCTACGTCTTTTCAATTTCGCTCGTAAGAAATGTGTATTTACATTGAATTCATTGGTTAAATGCCATAGTCTGTGGAATTTATAATATAGGTACCGCCAAAGTCTCACCACAAATATGGATTCATCAAACCCAATCAATCGAAAGAACAAAGCACTTTGGGGAGATTTATGAATAAATCAAGTGAAGCAGCAATGTCTTCCAAAAGCTGGGCGCAGGGGCGTACCTTGACGATTTGGAGTGGAGGGGGGGAGGGGTGGTATAATCGGGTAAATTTACCGACCAAAATTCAACTCTTGCTAGTCAATGTATAAATTATTTTACAGTTACATATATATTGTGAATTTCAACTGTTTTGATCACAATCAATATGATCTTGTCAACTACGGGCAAATGAGATCCTTTCACGTGCTATCAAGATACGCATCTACCGACAATCCATAACATTTACCGACCATCCGTAAAATTTACCGACCAACTTTCCAAAAGTGGGAGGGTGTACTATCCCCCACACCCCACGGTAGGTACGCCCCTGGCTGGGCAAACAGAGATTTCAAGCAAGACTAGTGTAATGCAAAGGCTGGGCCGACCTCACAATTTGCAAACAACCTCATTCTACAAGGTCTAGCATGCTGAGACGCGTACTAACTTTGTCTCTGCGCTTAGCGTAATGCAGAGAAAAACAACGATCTGAAGCATGATGTAAGTTTGGCCGCAGAATGTTTCCAAGAGTGGCTACCCTTACAGAATATGTCTCCCAAAAACTGGAAATATCCGTTAAGACTGTTATTCTGCTGAAAACAGTTTAAATGATCCTGACACGAGAATAACCTGCTTTTGTGCCGAGAATAAAATAGGGGTTGCAAACGTTAGGACTTGCAAGGGCATTGATATTCAGATTTGGGGAAAGAAAATCTACGTGAATTTATGGTTTAATGGGAGGTCTTTGTATAGGTCAAATTTCCAGATGTCGAGAGATTCAGGAGGATAGCCAGAGAAAGGCGTATAAACAAGGGAAAAGAATACCAGTACTTTCAAAATAGCAAAGGGCCTCTTGCGAAAAATGTTGCAAAAACAATAGCAAAAGTAGAAATTGGCTACTTTTCGGCATTAACAAGGGGGAGCCCAGCCCCTAAGCCCCTTGCACTACACCCCTGAACGAGCAAAAATCTTCAAGTGCGTGAGGCAGCCCCCCGTCATGTCGTCAAAATGCATGCGCAATAACTATTTCGCTCCTAAAGCATGCTGTTTGACGACAAGACGGAGAGCTGCCCAACTCACTAAAAGACTTTTCCTGTTCGTATCTCCAAAAAACTTCCTTATACAATGAACAACACCCTTGCATAAAGACTGTGAATAAAAGAGATTATCTATGTCTATCATAAATTCCAGTCCCAAAGTAACAAGGAAATCACTTACTCTCCTCGATAGGCAACGTTGACTCCGTAGATTTTCTTTGTTCCACATCCAATAAAGATGGCAGCTGTAGCGACAAAGGCCAAGAAGGAAAACACCATTGACATTTTTAATGTTTTCTTGCAATTCCATTTGTACTTTTTCATCAAAAAGCCACCGAGAAAGATTCCACCACCGACTCCAGGAACCACTACGAGGCCAGTATAAAATGAGGCCGTAGATGATGAAACAAAGTATTGCGACTCAAAAAACTTTGGAAGAAATGTTGAAAATCCTCCCGTGGTTAAACCTTCAGTAGTTACTGCCAAACTGGTAAACATGAAGCATTTATTTAGCATTAAGGCCTTAATAGCAGGCAAAAGTGATTTAAAATTCGTGTTCAACACATTGGTTTCCAAAACAGTATCTTCTAGATTTTTCTTTTCCACTCTTATGTTCTCAGTAGCTTTGAATTCTTGTGGAAAGCCAAGTATTGGAAGGCAGACAAGAAGAAACAAACCACAACCAAAAAGATAGCCAATCCACCATGCTCCCACCCATATGCTGTCATTTGGAGTCAGATTTGAGCCTTCTGGCTACAAAGAGAATATAAATAAATTTCAGAGTAAACGCAGGTTTTGCGGTACAATGAGATGGAGGTTAAGTCTTAGAATAACGGAAAAGAAATTAATAATTTGAATTTCACTTGCTAGCTGGACTTGCCAGCTTCTCTCCGAATATTCCATACAGTAGTCCGAATAAAGAGAGAGACGGCATGTAGTTAGGCTGCGTCACAGAACATAACTGAGAAGGTCCTAAGTTGGCTAGGATGTAACAAGACCGGTTTCATGTCAACAATAACATTTTGGCGCTCCCGATATGATGTTATGGAATATTCTCTCGCCAACAACCTTCCCCATTGGGAAACTGGGTAATCCTAAACTTAGACCCTTAGCTATGGTTTTATCAACCAACACCAATGTTGATGTTGATGATGTTGATTATCAGTGGCCTCAAGGCCGGGCTGTTCAGCGTCGGCCATACTACCCGGTTCTTAAATTTTTCACGCCGGTTGACTTTACTTATTTTAATACCTTTAATATCTATGTCCCGGTAAAATACAACATGGGTTAGGATGATTTTGAAGAGCTTAATGTCTCTGCACTGCCATTAGAGATTTCGCAACTGCAACCCCTATTTCCTTTCATTACTCTGTATAGCAGGCTTAAAAGTTTATCATGCAATAATTTATAAATGGATTATAGGCAAGTCGCTAAATAAACGGTGTTTGGATACATCTGACTTGGCTTTCAGATCTATTGGTAAAGAACTTACTTTGGCCATCCAAGGGTAAATATGGACTATTTACTTGTGCTTAACATGAAAGGGCAAGACATACCTTGTGCAATAGGAGGAAAAAATTACTCCAAGGAATCTTGTACACCTTTGGTGAATATTCCTTTATCTGAAAATCCCTGGAAATCTTTCTGCTTTCATGGAAATCTCGTACGCTATTCGCAAGAGTGAATTGCCCCTTACAATAAACATAAATGACATGATGACCAGTGGCGGAAATTCAGTGGGGTTAAGGGGGCTCTGGCCTACGATTTTCTGACAAGATAACATCTTTGATGGAACATCAATCGTTTGTTAATTAGACGGTGAAAGCCCGAATTTTCCGACATGAATGCTGACTGGGGAGGGGGGCTGAATCACCATGCCCCCATTATTCCCACCACTGATGATGCATAAATCATGCTGGAAGGGACGATGAGAAAGATGAAAGAAGGCTATAAAGTTAATGATGATGTTACGATAGACAATATAACCTAGAATGCCATTCATCATCTTTCAGTTCTTTTGTGTATTCTAATTATTAATAATTTAAGAGTTCCTATTGTTTTTTATATCATCCTGTCATAAGATTAATCCGAATTCAGTATTTCTTCGTATCGTAATATCACCTTCCACTTCAACTGTGGGAATGTACACCCAGTGTAACCATAGTCGTAATATTCTATTGACTATGGCGTAAACAAGCCTGGTGACCTGTTTTCTTCCCGGGGGAAAGCAGGTAGAAATTGATAGAGTAGGGGCAGCAAAATTTTGCTAGTAGGGGTTCAGATTCCGTGCCAAAAAGGAAACTGACGACTCACTGTGGTAAAAAATCTGAGCTTGTAGGGGACGTGATAAAATTGGAACGTAAATATTTTCTACTAAATAAATTTTCGATTGCTTTTGTTTTGCCAATGCTTACAAATGAATTGCAGTGATGAAAATGAACTGAAGAGAATGAAAATGAACTGAAGTGAATGAAAATTAACTGAAGTGAAGGAAAGTGAACTGAAGTGAATGAAAGTGAACTGAATTGGATTAAACTGATGTGGATGTGATGCTGGTGATGGACATAACATCGATGATACGGACGATCGATCGTAAGGTCACAATTTTCTACGGAACGCTGATCGCTGGAATTCGCCATTTTTTTATCGTATCAAAATCAGCATTTGAATAGAAATCGTGAAATTTCATCCTCCAGGAATCTAATTTTAGCAAAGCAGAAATCGGACCTGACCGCAGACTCTTATCACCTGATTAAACAAACATGTAAACCTTTGTTTACGACGGGAATTGTTTTTGAAAAGTGATTATTCATTTGTTCCTTTCTATTCATGTTTCTTTCTATTTGATTTTTCGAATGCACAGAAGCCAGCTGAATAGAAATACTTACCACCCGCAAAGAAAAGTTTCAGAAATAAACAATTTCCCTCTGCAGACAGGCAGAATATTTTGAAAAGAAGATAACAAAAGCAAAAATTTACCTGCTGCATGTCAACATAGGTGTTCAGTATAGGTTTTCCAATCAAGTATCCAATTGCAGGTCCAAAGGCGGCAAAAGCATACATAATTCCAATATATAAACTACTTTGGCCCCTCTTGGTACTTTCACTCAAGTGACTTGGCCCTAGAATATATATCGGCGTTGCACCAATTCCCATAGTTAAATAGGCCAGGCAAAATACTGCTAAATAATACCAAGCTCCACCTTTGCAATCGCTTGATTCCGATGGTTGGGCTTGGTACGTTGCATTTTGTAAACACCAGTCTGTATCCCTTACCACGCCAGCGTGGTAATCCCCAACCAGATAGTGAGGTACAGAGGCAATAAAACATCCAACAGCTAGTGCGATTGCACCAAGGCCTAGGCATAATGGTTTGCGTTTGTGGCCAAAGAAACTAACAAAAATCGACGATACACCGTAGGCTGTATCGTAAGAGCTGGAAAGTGCTCCTGCTTGAATGCTCGTAAAACCAAATCTCGTTTGTATTGACGTGATTATAATGCTCGAAACACCAGTTATGATCATACCTTGAGTAACGACAAGCGTGCACAAAAAGAAAAGGAAAACAACAGGCCTGTTGAGGAACTGCAAGTTTTTGATATAAATCCCAAGGCAGCCATATTTCTTTTCAGGGTTCTTGATACAATTTGATTTACGTTTCTCCTTCAGTTCTTCCACGCCATTCATCTTCAAACTGTTGTTATTGTGCAGCCCCGTCCGATCGACGATAATTGACGGACATAAGCCGTGAGTAGATTTAGGTATACGAGGCATTTCTGACGCAATTTGTATTTGATTAATAACTAATTCATTCTCTCAAACTACAATAAGGTATTTTGTTTTGTGAGTGCTGCAAAAGCGTTGTCGATGACTGGTCAACCGTTTCACGTTTCCTTAACAACGCCAGTAGGGGGGATACTTCCGTGATATGTTGATTTACAGATGTCAGATTTTCAGGCAAAATTCACGTAAGATGGCACATGGCTCGAAAGCCCCTATGGGCTATTTCCATGTGTCATTCAGCTATAACTTTATAGATACAAATAATTATTTTAAATATCTTAACCTTATGTATTGAAGTATAACTGAAATTGTATCTTGATAAATTGTTTGACTAGATCAGTATATTGAAATTAAGCTGAGAATACACATGAAAATTGAAATTGAAATTGAAATTGTCGTCAAATTACGGCATACCGGGCTCCGTCTTTCCAATCGGTACTTCCGTGTCTGCAGAATCAGATTCAGAATCAGATTCAGATTCGCGTTCGCGAGTAGGTTGAAGATAAGATAAAGGGCCCAGTCGTCTCAAATATAACTGGCAACAAAATCTAATTCCTATTACAGATATCACCATACTAGTAGCTAGTATTTACAACAAAAATCAGTTGAATATCTGTTCTCGTTTTTCTGGAAAAACGGGGTTTATACCGACCGTTAGCTCCTCTGCGTAAAGGGGAAAAACTGATGAGGGCGGGGGATAATAAAAATGTTCTGAACGACATCATATAACAGAGCTCACGCCACTGGGAAGCCGTGGTTGCCATGTCCCCCACCACTTTTTTGCAAATCAAATAGTTTTAAAGCTGCAGTAAAAGGGGAAAAAAGCCTTGCCCCCTACTTTTGCTAGCCTTGCCCCCCCCCCCCACTTTCAAATTCGTGGCGTGGGCCTTATATAAATAACTTTTTTAAAAAACATTTTGGCTTTTTTCAAGCTCACTTTGAGAAAGGAACAAGGACCACGGAGTATATTATAGATCGGGGGGGGCTAAAACCCCCGTAGCCCCCCGCTTCCACGAAAACTTTGTAAAAATGCTTCGTTTATTTCAGTTTTTAGCTTATTTCAGCCACAACCTTTTTTAACATAAAAGATCTGAAAGCACTATAAAGATAGGTCAAGCAATGGTAGATAAGAGCAAAAAGGGAGATTTCTGGAACATAACTAGCAATAATGTGGATGGATCGCCACCAAATTAAAAACCACGAGTGACGATTGCCTCTTGCTCCTCCCTAGCGCTCTTGAACTTTCCGCATTTTGGACCGAATCATGGCAAGTGACTGCTACGCCAAATTGATCTATTGCTACGCCAAATCGATCAGTTGCTACGCCAAATTGATCTGTTGCTACTCCAAATTGATCTGTTGCTACGCCAAATTGATCTGTTGCTACGCCAAATTGATCTGTTGCCACACCAAAAGGTACGCCAAAAGGTACGCCAAAAGGTACGCCAACCCTACGCCAAAAGGTACGCCAATGGCGTAGGCCGCGTTTGTCACAACCCCATCAAATTTGAGTGCACACCTTCGTACAACGTTTGATAACAATTTTGAAATAAAAGGGAACAAAAAATTTTTACAGGGCCCCCTACATACCTTCTATCGTATAGCAACAATTCTATAAGAGCACCAGACGAGCAAAAAAGTTGTCAAATTTAAGACCAAGCCCAGGTACTATAAAACGTCTAATTACGTACGCCTTTCTATTAGCATGACCTTTAAAATAGTATAAATCATAAAGTCCTCGTGGCAGTGTAGGCAAAGCTCATCTGTACACGCTTTTGGCATTCAAAATAGGGAATATCATTTCCGAAAAGTTAATGACAAGGTATACATTTTTCTAACTATATCATATAACAAACCTGCATACTACACATCAAATAGCAAAATATTTTCCCTGGTCTGAATTTCTTTTATTTACGCTCTAAAGATTCAAGAACAGATCAACCCCCAGCATCAAAAAGTTTTAGAAAATTAGGAGCATGCAGTCTGAACCTCAATTTGCTAGTTCCTTATATGAAAGTGTACTTAATTGTGAAACAATTTCATACATGTATACAACATTGCTCCATGTGGCTATGCATTCGTATCTTACACCTAAAAGTATAGAAACGAGTAAAGAAAGGCACGTCATTTGAGATGTAATGCTCTTCCTGTTTATCAATTCTGCTATGAAAAAGCAATACCGAATACTGCATTTCCTTTTCCTATATGTGTAATCTCATGATGATGCATACGGGACCACTACAAAGATGTTAGTACAAAGACAATGTCTACATCATACACAACAAATGTTGTTCTTAAGAATAGGATTGACTCCTGTCTGAGTTTATTTAACTTGTACTCATTGACCGAGATACAACGTTTTGTTTAGGGGGGAGGGGGGCAGCCCTGATAAACAAGTGTAAAAAAAGCTATATTTTACAAAATGAAAGTATTTTGCTCATACTACTTCAGTTCTTTGAAGGGGCCCAAGGCCCCCTGGCCTCCCCGGTATCTCGGTCCTTACTTCTACTATAGAGACTTTTAAAACAAATTAAGAACAGTTTCAAAGTTTTTGAAAAACTAAGAGCACAAAACTGAAATTCAATTTCCTGACTTCTTACATAAAAGACAGTGCCTGAAACATCGTTTGCATGAAAACTATTGCATATTGAATCAAATCTGTAATTTTTGATTCATATTTTGCATGAATTCAGAAACGTTATTACAAAGTTAAGAGATGAAGTAATAACCTAAAATGAATTTACCCCGGAATCATCTTGCAAAAATTTGACTCCCGTAAGTAGCCCGTAGAAAATTTTCCAACGCTCATTGGTGATTGTAGCCAAGTAAACTGGGTTCCAGAGCGTCAGGTGTATCAAATGGGGGGCGGGTCCTATTTCTTCGACGCCCCACTTGCTACACTCGACGCGCTGGAACACCGGGTAGTAGCCAGGGTGCCAGACACTTTCAATATAAAATAACTGAGTCTCAGTGGCGGAAATTGCGGGGTGTGGGGTGCAACCACCCCTTGGTCTTGATAATCTATCGGTTTTGTCGGTAAATTATGTCATTTGTCGCCAAATTTGCCTGCTTTTGTGGACATTGCCCCCCAGACTTGAAAAATGAATTTCCGCCACAGGTGAGTCTGGTACCATTGGGACGGTGATTTGCGCTCATCTCCTAAATCCTCAAAGCACTCACTTCCTTCCATTCTGTAAAATAATTCCTCGCAGATTAAACTCTGACCCTACAAAGTTGTTTTGGGGGAGAAGGGATGCAGAGTGGACTTTATAAGAAGAATGCTGACAAGGTTTTCACAAGAACTAAGCTGGGAATCATAGAAGTAGCAGTCATTCCCCCTGGAACTCGATGAAATATTAATCTGCGGTTTGCAAACATGAAAAGATGTATAAAAGTCGATAGGATTACTAGTTGCAGACTGTCTCGTTATTATGTCTTTTACTAGTAGGAACATAATGTAGAATTAAATGTTAATCGTTTGCAGATGAGAAGCTTGTCATTTTTCTATAGGTAGCAACTATTGACAGAGACGCCTAGAGGATGAATGAGATGGGGTTAGGACATAGGCGCTCTAGTGATGCGAGGGCAGCACGGGGCAGCACAGGGGCAGCACGGGGGCAGCACGGGGCAGCACGGGGGCAGCAAAATGCCCTTTTCAAGAAATTGGTCCATATAATTCATATAGCAATACTGATTCATATAAATACTTTCAATGCCAATAAATCTAGGTTTCAAGCATCTCTGGATACTTTCATGCAAGACAAAAGTCAATATTTTCCATTTTGGTGGGAACTGAAAATCGATTTGCAAAAGCAATTTGACCACCAAAAATATTTTTGTTGATAAGTTCTCTTAAACTTTCATGATCACTCTGAAAAGATTTCAGATTGCTACCAAAGTTGGTTCGCATATGTTCGATGTATCAGTCCGGGGGGAGGGGGGAGGAGGGATTCCAATTAAAGTCTGACAGGGAGTCCAGTCGATTTGAGGGTCTTACCGAATGGCTATAAAATTTCCCAGTTTCGATAATAACACTACCACTTGTTGGTGCTTCCAGTTGTTGCTACCTCTTAGGGGGAACTTTGAATCAACTGTTTTGTTAATTTGCAATTATTATAGAAAATCAACAAGATCTTATCTTTCCCTAATCAGACGAGGACAAAGAAATGGATGTTACGAAGGGCATAACTTCAGTTCTTATGCTACCATTTGAGGGTTACTGTCAAGAAAGTCTACCCTTTGAAGGTAATTTTTCAATCCTTTTGATTTGGCCCTGTTTGACACTGACTGGACCCCCTGCAGAGTCAGGAAAACATCACGGTCTAACGGCCACTGACCAGAGGAAGGTCCACTAAAAACAATAGAAGCTCATATCACCAGAGGCGAGGGGCAAATCACTCTAAGAAAATCTCGTATACCTTTTGTAAAAATCCTATTGTGTTATCTGAACATCCATAGAAATCCTTTTGTTTTAGGCAAAATCTCGTACGCTATTTGCAAGAGTGAATCGCCTCTCGACCAGAGGAAGGTCCACGAAAAACTATGGAAGCTCATATGACACACCCAAGACACGCCTAATTTCTATTGCTTTGTGAGGAAGGTTTGTTTTTTGGGATGTTTTTGTCTGGAAGATGTTTAACAACATTTTTGGACTCTGCCCCCCCTGTTAGGCCATAATGGAAGTACCCCCCCCCCCGGTGGTATCAGCTAAGGCATCAATGATGTCTTAAATTCAAGCAAAGGGGTAGGAACCGGGAGGTACAGTGGGCACATACCCTCCTTTTCCCAAATTCAATTTTTGCCAACTGCATAACCAAAAAAGTGACCTTGAATTGCTATATGAAATGAAGAAAGGGGTGACCTTTTGGGGCGATGCTCTAAAATGTTTCTTTTCGGTATGCTTTCAGAAGAACAAAAAACAGGCTCACAACAAGGGTTATCGAAAGGTGGTAGCGAAGGAAAATTGGCAATGGGCCTTGAGGTTTCGTGCGCTTGCGAGGTTTCCAGTTTGTGAAAGCAATTGGTAAGACATAGCAAGATTGTACAACTTTTTAAAGATTGCAAGAAGGTGATTGCAAAAAATATTCTGAAATGTATTTCTAGGTAATCTAAAGGGTTTGGTCGCCAAAATTTTTCTGGTCGCTTCGCTCGCAAAGAGCCTCCGAGTCCTCTCTGTGGCACTACACACAGAATGCTTCGCAATTCCTTCCCTTCTTCATCCTTTGACTCTCTGAGGCTCTGGTACCCAGGGTACCCACAGCTAAGCCAGAAAATTATATCTATATCATTGTCTTTATGTAGCAGCCTATTTAACAATAATAGAATGATATGATTCCTTCTGCCCTCAAAATCGTTGTCAAACAGATTGAGCCAAATATGGAACTCAGTTCCAAGCCAAATAAGTACTCTCCATAATTTCACCGTTTAATACTTTCTTATCTTTACAAGAAATGTGTATGCAACATCAATTGGTAATTTAAATTAGTTGGCTTTATTTAGCTTGAATTTAGCTGCAGATTGCACCAACTTTTAATATAGAAAGAAAAAAATAGTAAGTTCGGAGGAGTTATTAACTTAAGTTATATCAAGCCATGTAGATGGTTATCAGAACGAAATTTTGTTTTAATTTAAAGTAGGCTTGGGTCCAGCCTTCCTTGATGGTTAATGTTGGGGTGAAAGGAATTTCGAGAATGAAGTTTGACTGTAGTCTTGATTCAAAGTATTTTTGATGGGTGTTGCCTTCATTTTCGAGAGTCTTTAGGGCGTAGCAATGCAAAATTTTCCTATGGGCTATGCCCCCAGGGCACCGACCCACTCTTCCTTGACAGGGTCTTCACCTACAACCAGGCTTCGTCATTGGCTAAACGACGATTCCCGATCTGTTTCATCAGCAAACTTTGACACCCCTATTATATCTTAGGTTGGCCCGCAAGGTAAGTGTAAAGATCGGGAAAGAAACTCTTTGTATATCTCTTGAACATAACATCAACCTTCACGTCGGCTAGTCCGATATACAATAATAGATACTAAAACAATGGTGTCCATAGGGAGTCCATAACAACCCCAAGGTGGCCTTTCTGCCGGTCCTGCCCCCGCCGCATCACGAAGCTTCCGGCGCCTCTTGGTAAGGGTATGGTTGGGAAGGCACTAGATCATAGCCTCAATATTCACTTGACGTAATGTCTGGTTGATTTACAATAAAATATCTAACTAGCTGATAGCATTTGTAATCACTGCTGTTTGTAATAAAATATCGATTGTACACTAAAGAGGTTTCATAAAGGAAGATTTTTCAATTAGTGCCACAGAGGTGTTTGTTCACAGGAGAACAAAAGATTTGCAGTATGATTTTCGTCAGAAATACGTAATAATAATAATGTTACTACCTTCAGCATTTATGTAACAGCGGAGAGATCGGGAGAGATGAGCATTCATTATTAAATTTTCTTAAGTTTTCCTGATTACGAATTTTTACAGTTTAGCCAGGGTCTGAGACCGATAATGTAGCAAGGTATAGCATTTGTAGTCCTATATTTGAAACGAAAAGGACTCTCGAAATGAAATAATGCTGATTTATAGACTATGGCAAGTTTTAACCTCGACTGCATCATTGTTTATGCGTCTCTTTCGTTTCTGAGGTGCATCAATATCATTGCCTTGGTGACATTGAAACCACTTCCTCTCCGTAATGGACATAGAGTACCATTACGTCATGTGAATATTGAGGCTATGATCTAGTGCCTACCGTATGGTTGAAGAACATTGCTGATCTCAATCACACATTAATCCCCAAAAAATTTCGGACGGTAAAATTTTCGGACAAATACACGGTCCGAGAATTTTACCTTCAGAAATTTTTAACGTCCGAATTTTTACCGTCCGGAATTTTTACAGCCAATAAACAATAAAGAACCTTTGAGAAGTATATTTCCCTAAGATTACGATATGATTTATTGACCAAGAAATGCTGATAACTTCAAAGCGAAACTGCAATACCAATACAGGTAAACACGAAATAGAAATAGGAAGAAAGTGTCAAATTATTTAGTTTTGATATTTAGTTTTGTTAGCCATCGCTTGAAAATGCATGTCAGGTGGTCATCAAATACGAATACAACAGGATTTTCCTCGTCATTTGAGTTGCTTGAAATATTCTCGTCGTCAGTATGCTCAACAAACATCAAGCATGTTGAGCCTCCCAGCTTCCTCCAAAATTTCTACTTAACTTTCTTCTGTGTTAGGAAATGGTTCATCTGAGAAATCCGTAGCTTCATTGCCAGGACTTTTATAGTTTTGATTGAATAATAAAGCCGTTTTAAATAACTTTCATATCAGCTGTTCATGAAGAAGCCGTCAAGACAATTTGTAAACCACCGTTAGCAATCGGAGAGCGATGGCATTTTCCAATTACAAAAATCACCGTCGACTGTTCTCCAAATGCTCCACAAAAAAAACCCAACAAAACGTGAAATCTCTTGTGGTATATGATCTATAATCTCTGAGTCTCTAGGTTACTCCCTTTTACTGCAAAAGCTTTTCTCCTTGCTAAGGGTTGGTTTACACACTTTTACCATTTACACGCAAGCCACTGCAAGCAATAACTTCTTTAAAACCTGATTGCATTTTCAGATCTCAAGATAATACTTTTGGTTGTTCAGATAAAGCTAAGAACTGAACTGTTACTGCTGTAAATCGGAATTCTTTCTAACAAGTCCATTAATGCAAGATGATTTATTGGATTGTATGACTATTTGCGAAGCAAACCATATCTGAAAAAAGAGGCTTCCATGTGTCTGGAATTAATGACGCTATTACTTCAACAATGGAACCAGAGAACCTTTGCCTAGATCCTGATACAAATAAAACTGTATTCAGATTAATCATTTGTGTTTTGTTCGAGATCACATTATTATTATGTTGTTGTTATGAAACTTGAAGATATCATCCGAAATTTCTTGGCGTCTTCTACATTTGTGGGCCTCCATTGTCCGGAATCAAGACTATTTAGTCCGAAATTTTCTGTCCGAAAATTAAACGTCCGAAATTAAACCATCCGAAACTTGTTAGGATTAATTTATCACAGTGAAGATAATTTCGAAAAGTGGCTTTGAGATAGATATCGGAAAAGAATTGATAACCACTTAGCTATCGTTACCTTAAAATCACTGATTTGAAATTACTTCGAAATTGTCTTTAGGAATGTGGCAGCAAACACTTTAGGAGATACAATAACGCATTTCCTCTTTTTCATGGACAAAGTACGACCTTATGAAAGAACCACAAAGACCAACAGAATCCTTATCTGCAAAATGCTGAAAATAGCGCCAGGTCATTTGCCCTACAAAATTTTGCATTAAAAAGACGATAAATGACTGGGTAACCATCCCCAACACAGTCATACCAATGACTACCTCATTGAGTCATACAAGCTCGATACGTTCACGTGATACCACAACAGAAAGTGCTGAACCCAATGAGGTGAATAGAATTGGCTGAACCCAATACTCGCTTTGTTCACTAGTGGTATCACCTTGGAGACCGCAAAATCTTTTCTTGTCCATGCGAAAATCATATTGCGGCGATGATGATTAAGTACCAACAAGTCCGGTGCCAAAAATTTTGGTGGATTAATTTTCGGTGGAAAAAGTTTCGATCATGTTTTTTGAAATTTTAGTGTAAATTTCAATGAAAACTTGAAAAATTTCTACGGGAAGGAAAAATTTCGGCGAGAAACGAAATGTAACCCTTTCTGTAAGTTATTTTCTATTTTCAATATAAACTCATCTTCAACGCCTAAGTATAAGATAAATTATAAGGTGACGAAAATCGAATATTTTGATGTCATCCCAATAAATGGAATTGAAGAGTAGGCGCGAATGACAAACTCTTTTTAGAAGAGGTCTTTTTTATTTCATTTTTTATAGACCATGGAGGAAAATTAATTGCAAGCGTTTACAGTTCGCAATATTTTCGATCGCCAATTGCAACGAGGGGATTAGAAATCCTGAACGAACTGAGGCGTTCAAATTGACATAGCACGAACGTTAGAAAGAAATAATTGAGAGCAATTTTTATGAAGAACCAGCAGATTTATAAGTTCAGCCCAAAGAGAACGCAAATTTCTTGGAAGTAGAGGGAGAAAGAAATTGAAGATGAGCTGGATATCTTATTTGTGGATGACGAAAGAGAATCAGAAACTGAAAATTGATACGTATTTGATGTAAAGTAATACTCCGACAATACCAAGGAGAAAATTTGTTTGCTATTTTGAAAATCCATCGGTGCAAAGCAAGATCTTTCTAGCGTTTGCAAATTTCGGCAAGAAAAAATTTCGGTTTCGAAAAAAATTCGGTTTCCAAAAAATTTCGGTTTCAAAAAATGTAATGCATGTCCTAACCATGGACAACATAAATAAAATTGAACATGGGAACTTGATCGAAAAAATCTGTCATTGTCCAAGTTGTACAACAAGTAACAGATTGTCTTAGAAAATAGAAGGAGAAACCTGATCCAATCTAGAATGACTTGGTGTCAGCAAGAAATGATGGAGTTTTGTTTCTTCGATTGTCTAAACTTGGCTTGCAATGTCTATTTGGTAACGGAAAGTAAAGTTCTCAAAAACGTTGGAAATAGCTCTTTATTTCCTAATAGCAGTCAGCTGTTGAAGGAAAAGAAACTGGTGTGAAGAAGCTTTTTGAGTATATAAGAAAAAATGAATATGAAAATGACTTTGAAAAAAGCAAACATCTTACAACATATTGGCTAAAAGCTTTTTCACAATGGCGGCTTTTCCCTTTGTATGTAGATCGATTCCAAAACTGCTAGATGGAAGGACGACCGGGCTCTGCCAATTATCCGAACCATGTCATCATTATAGAGCTTTGCACAATCTGGGTTGTCTAAAAACTGTGTTCGGTACCGCCAAAAAATTGTTCAATTAATGAATAGGTAAATTTTTCTTTAAAAGTATCATCAAGAAAGCTGCAAAGTTTTATGTATCGATAATCTATTCCTGCTAAGAAAGAGAAAATCTAGACAAAAGTATGAATTCTGCTAAAATTCGTTTTGGCCAGCACAGTTCAAAGGTTTTCCCAATCCAGAGTCTTTTATGTTAAAAGCAGTTTATTCCCGGAAAATTTAAAATCGGGTTTTACAGACATTTTTCCCAATTAAACAAAATTGCCAAACCTTCCATGCAGTTTCTGGCCATCCCTAAGATACCGTATTTCTAAATTCTTTCTCTTGCCGCTAACCGGTGTCGGCCTTTCCTAAACCTGAAGCTTGATATTTTGGCCTCAAATACGGTTCGCCGTCCCTGGGGTACCTACGAAGTATTATGACAGAACCAGTGGTGGCGCCAAAGGAGGGTTAGGGGGGATACTGCCCCTCCGTCGGAAGCATCTAGCCCCCCCCCATCGGAGGAAATTTTAGGTTATTGTCGGAGCAAATTTGACAAAATAATGTACGAAAACTGCTTATTTTAGTCATTTTAGCCCCCCTGTCGGAAGCTCCAACCCCTCTATCGGAAGATTTGTGGCGCCACCACTGGCACAGAACGGAGATACAACTTGATACTGCTTCATTCTCATAAGCAAAAAACTAATAAAATAAATTTGAAAAGGGTCGCAAAAGACTTTGTACAGCACAACGATAGTTGCAAACAATATTTTCGTAACCTGTAAGGAAAAAGATTTTTTATCCAGGTCTTATCAAATTTTGTCTTCTAAATAACAATGAGACTTCTCAATTCAAAAAGGGCATACTCAAGCTTGTTTTCTTTGCTCTACTTTTCTAAAAAAGTGCAATGACATTGTTCCAAATAAACTTTAGTAACAGACTTGTCATACTGTATCGCCAAATGGCTACTGAATGAAGCCCAATTTTTAATCTAGTAGGCGTGCTTCTCGATTGCCTCTTATATTGTAGTGCCCCCTACTTTTTGAAACACTCCTACGCCTCTGGAAGATATTCATGGTTGTGGCTTCCTGGCAACGACACTTCTATGAATGCAAGACAGCAGAGACACGATACTACTGTTATGACGTGACCGACTGGCAAGGGCGTCGCCAAAGGGGGGGGGGGGGGGGGTACGGGGGGTGCGGCTTTTCTATTTTGAAAATTTGGACGAGGATCCTATGAAAGCAATTTTAGCTACTTCGAAATTCTACAAAATCCTTTAATCCAAAAATACAAAAAAAATGAATGTAAGGAAATAAGCATTGAATAAACTTATGGATAACGTTTCTAATTGATGAATAAAAAATGTCACTGCCAAAAGCTGAATTAAATATGTTACAGTTTATAAATATGAAGGACAAAATAATTCTTTTCAATAAATCAATTGGTTTGCTATTGTCATGTCCCTGCACTTTGTTTGAGATAGAAAAATGACATCCAATTGAACTGCTTCATTTAAGAAAATGATTGAACTCATTGCACAAAAATGCATGATTTGATGACTGTTAAAGTAAATATCAAATGATCCAGGTCTAAGTCTCTCAGGAAATTTACAAACATTTATGACAGCACCAATGAGTGCCACACAATCCACTAAAATGTAATATCTGTATGTTAAGCCATGTGAATGAATATCCATTAAGTTGATAAAAAAGCGCGAGAGTATTATCAGAGGACGTGAAACTGCATAAAATGTCAATGGCACAAAGCGCTGCATGGGAGTCTTGGCTGTGACCAAGTAGTACAAGGCAATAAGTGACAGTAATAGATATATTCCAACAGCCAACAACTGTATGTTTGGAAAGCATTGGAATGTTGTGATTATTGCTATTATGTATCCAAATGTATTGACAGCCCAAACACCCACCATATCAAAACAGAGTAGTCTGTAGTAAGTGATAGAACCATGGTGATGGCACAAGAAGAGATGGTAAATGGTACTTGCCACAAATGGGAACAAACTTGCAAGGCAGTGGATTGTCAGTAAGTTGTCAAAATGCCATACTTGAACTCTAAAACCTGGCCATTGTAGAAGGACAAACATAAGGTAAAGTGCCATGAACCCTGGAAAATGAATGGAAAAACTGACATGTTAATTTTATGAACAGAGTGGTATGTGACATTGCATTATGAATTTATTTTTTAAGCTTCTGAACTACAACTGACTTTGAGACATCAGCTCTAGAAAGGCATCGAGAGAAGCTCTATACCAAAAGCAATATCCAGCTTAACTAGTACAAAAAATCTAGAACAATTTTGTCCTTCTATTGATATAATAAGGTACTGTAATTTTTAATTTGGCTAGCACAAATTTGCTCTTACATGCATTGTTTGATTTCTGATTTGGCTAAAAATGTTTTACTCAAACTTTCTATCATAATGCTGTGTGACAACAGTGAACGTGTATTGACAGTTTTATATCTGTTATCGTGGCCTGCATTGTATTTTAGTCAATCAGACCTGCTATTGTTTTGGTTTCCAAAGCAACTTAATGAATTATACATCTGTAGCATCCCCTTTTTTGTGTATGTCCAGTCTTGTATTTAGTCTATAAATGTATCCAATGGCGACGACAGCCACTAAGCTCTGGGGGGGGGGGGGGGGGGGGGGGGGACAAGCTTAAAAAAATTTAAGCCATGCCCTTTTAACCACCAGAATATTCCCTTTTACCAACAGGAAAGCCAATTTTATCCGAAGGGAACACCTAAGACTAACTTTTGTTTGAAAATTGGCAGTTTGAAAATCATAGGATTACATCACAAAAAGTGTGGTGTCAAAATATTACCCCTCCCCCAACATTTTCTCATCGAATTTGGACGAAATACCAAATCGGTCCTGCTGAGAACTTGGGGGACGTGTCCCCAACCCCCCCCCCCCCGTGGCGCCGCTACTGAATGTATCAAGGCCATACAAACAAGCAACAATGTATCTTACTGACTCCTTGTCTTCTAAAGATGTCTAACAAATCTATAAACCTTAACAAATGCATAATGTAATTACACGCAATAATTCATTGTATTGATTGCTTTCTTGGTTTCCAGGTACATAGGCCTTCTAGTTCCTTAACCTGACTTTCATTTTTTTCTTCCTTTTAGAAAGCATTGGGCTCAAAATGGTACATGTCTGCTTACTGTGGCAAGACCCAATGTGTTTCCCCAAAAACCTTTTTTAAGAAAAACAATGTTCAAAATAAGTTCTTGATACTGCAAGATTTGAAGATCGCACAAAAAATGGAAAAATGACATACTAAAGTACTTTTTGTCTGACAATCTTCAGAGTATAAATGTCAGTGGTGCCAATCTGGAATCCATGTAGCTTATGCTGGAGATATCCGGCATAGACTAATGATTTCCCATTGTCTTTCTATTGTTTATTGGCATATGTCCGGCTTGAGCTTCACATGGATTCCACCCTGGCAGTGGTGGTATGGCATATTTGTGAATACAGCATGGCTGCTCTCTTTTTGGAACTGTTTTGCCTTATGCTTACAGGAACATGCTGTTTTATGCTACTATCTGATGTTTATACACTGAAAAGTGTTGTCCAAACATATTTAAGTCAGCCATGTTTCAGATATTTTGTGCCAAAGAACAATTTCATAAGAACATAAGCCTCAAAATTGGTTGAAATTTAAGAGCAAATAAAGGGCAAGTTGATACTGAGTCAGCAATGTTGTGAAACCCCTTTAAAAATCTCTGTTAAACAGCAAGAAGTTTTTACTAGAGGTGCTTCTTCTTTGAATTTTCAAACTTGTTGGCAAATAATCGATGCCTCACTCATTTTATTTGCAAATGAGGCCAGAAACCCCCCTAGAGCACACTAGCAATTCAGTGCTTACATCATAATAATTTAAGAACAAATTAAGAACAATACATTCTCAAATTTAAAAAAAAAATAGCTAGCCTGAACTTCAATTTTAAATTACTAATAAATTACTGGTTCTTATAAAAAGGGTGAATGCTACAATAGCAAAAAAGAAAACAAATAAAATATTACCGTGAGTATAGATATTTACTGTCTCATTATGAATTCGAAACAAGCTTTGGAAGCAATCAGCCACTGAATATCCAGCCCTGTACCCATTAATGATGTACTTGTTGAAAGCCAAATGAGGTGGAATGTCTGCCTTTGTAACTAAATTACTGTTCTTATCTTTCAGAGATGGCATCTCTTGGTTCTAGTGAGAAAAAGGAAGTTATCAAAAAAAGAGACCTTAAAACAAAATGTAGATTTTAAACTGCTTTCTTAGTTCCATGGCATACATGTAAAGGTTCATTCAACATCATTAAATGCATAATTCGTTCAAAATCAAGCCGGTCACTTTGGTGTTGATGATTGCAATTTTAGAAATTTCAGAAGCTCATTTTAAAGATTTTATTTGTGTCTCAAAGAAACCTCGAACCTAGCTTTAGCCAGGGTGGAATCCATGTGAAACTCACGCCGGACATATGCCAATAAACAATAGAAAGACAATGGGGAATCGTTAGTCTACGCTGGATATCTCTGGCGTAAGCTACATGGATTCCACACTGGAGCTTTAGTGAGTGTATAACACCCTATGACCTAATGATAAATAATGCAAAAAGAGTGAATAAAGCAAGACCTTTATATAAAAAGCCTAGAATTAGCCCATTACTCTGTTAGGTATTTATCTGGATCCAAAGGTTTATAAATGCACCCTCCTCCTGTATTTTACGGCGATTAAGCCAGACAAAACCTCTATAAAAAGGAAGGAAAGCGAAGCCAAGACACACCCTCTTTTCTTACTGATGGCTACGTGGAAACATAATATGCACAAAATTCAGCATGAAATCCATATAAATTTTTCATAACGAAAATTTAACTAACCAGTCTGCGGGTCCACTTCTAGCCCCACTTCTATGTTTTATACGCCGGTGAAGGAAGGTTTGACAAGATAATGAGCCCTGTCTTGCTGCCTCCCAATAACATAATCAAAAACCAAGAGCCCTTCGATACCGTCTCGTTTCTGTTACGAGGTTACAAACAAGATGGAGGACAAAAAAGATGGAAATGCTGATTCTAGTCACGTAGAAGACCAATCTAAATCACCGAGAGAAATTCCTCCATGGGCGCAAGGAGAAAATCTAAGGAATGTCGAGAAAGATGTTTTGATACCAAAAATCATGAGAGAGAAAGCGAAGATTAAATGCAAAGATCTTGTTGACGGTAAGTTACTTTTCCCAGCTGTACCTTTGCCCGTTGGTGTGGCACGTGCTTATAAGCAATTTTTTAAAAAAACTTTAGTCATACCAGGCTTTATTAGGTGCCGTAAATACCAGGCAAAAGTTGTTACCCTTCAGAAATAATCTTTTTCATTAACAACACTAGAAAAAGGCTGGACCCTTTAAATTCAAACAAGTATTCTTCCGGACCAAAAATACTAATTCCGTAATTTACATACCTAATTTTACTGGCTGCTATTCAAACTCCAGCTGTTTTTGACGTTACCAGTAAATAGAATTTGAATTTTTCGATATGTCTAGTGTTTGAGATACAAAAAATATTGCAGCATTTTATGAACCAAAGAAAGTATTTGAAGAAGTAGCTTGCCCTGAACCAGTCTGCAGAGTATGGCATGTGCACACCGGAGATATTTTTGTGCAAAACCTGTTGCACACCAGGTATTTTTGGGTGTGGCAACTAAGATGGGTGTGGCTTGGTGTGGTCCCATAGAAAATGTCAGCTGATAAAAACAAGCACAGTTTTGTATGAACAATTTTAGGTATCATGAATCTTACTTGACAAATATACAAATAAAAACTTGGGCTATCTTCAACAGTGTACTTCACATGCATTTTTACGGTGAAATGCAAATTCACAAATTTTAACCACAACAGGGGAAAATAGTCGGTGCACACCAGCACACCAGACATTTTTGGTGGTGCACACCGGGCTTTTTGCTCGTGCACACCGGAGATCTCGTCGAAAAGTGCCATACTCTGCAGACCGGGCCCTGAAAAGGTTCTTTTACCCAAATCTAAACCAAAAAAGTATGCTGTTCATTATTCTAAGTATAGACCAAAGTACCCCTTTGGGCAATTTAATGTTCTAATGCTTTTGCTATTTATTCTACACTGCTTCAATAATGAATTAAAGGCACTCTTGTTTTAAAAATCAAAAGTAAACTAGCACATAACGTAACGTAAAAAGTTAAGCTCAAGTTAAGTAGCATCAGCAGCATTGCTACTATAGATTTTTTCTTGTTCTTACTTCTTTATGGCATTGGCAATACCTATTTTATGTACCAACCTGACCATCAGAAGTCTGTAGAAAAGTGTCATTCTCTGTCCAGTTTCTTAGTTTATGCTCTATTAAATTACCTTGTTAGTTTAATTTATAATGGTTTGAGATGAAGTCACTTTTGTGGTTTGAGCCTGAAATCTTTTCTCTTAAAATCCGTTTTTTTATACTTTGTGAATAAATGTCATTGTTAATCTTTTCTAGAATTTGCAAAATGTGCAAAAGGGAGAACTGTTTCAATGCTGTGGAACTGTATGTCTCAAAACAATGCAATGAAAGAGTGTCTTACTAAGTAGTGAGTTGCCTATTTTGTCACATTTTGCTATTCTAATTTAAGCTTGTATTCACAATTTAGGATGTTTTGGAAAGCAGAAAGGATATGAAAGTTTATAGAGCTCACTGCAAGTATGTTTCATATCACTGAAGAGCCTCCTTTGTGTGTCCAAGGTTTTGAAACTTTATGTTGCTTTGGATCACTGATGTTTCTTGTTGGTACTTTTCATTGCATCAATTCATTTTTAATTTTAGGACCTGGTATTACAAATCCGATTTACTAGGCATGCTTTTTGTATACATACTCCATAGATTTCTAATTTATAAATGTATTTGCATATTTTGAGCCAGAAAATATTCCCTGGGAATTTATATTTTCCAAAATCTGTGGGGAAAGTTGTCTGAAGCATTTCATTAGTTTTAGTTCGACATTCATTGAGAATTGCAGCATTATTCTGTTTTTTGTCAAATATTTTCTCAGGCCTTTTTGTGAGAAATAGAGTGGCCCAGCTCTCTCATGATTTCTCTTGCGTGAGCAACCGCTCTCAAGGTCATAAAAATATGTTTATAAGTGTCTGTTATGTTTATAATAACCATGTGATCCTGTAATGTAAGGTAATATCAAATGAAAACAAACTTATGCATTTGTATGTAGATGGCCATCGGACGTTGGACGTATTCTTACTACCTAGGATGCACAATCTAAAGATTGGGGGGTTGGATAAAACAGCATGTTCCTTCCAACATAAGAAACAAAACTGCCCCTCAAAGAGAAGAGCCTTCTCGATCTTTTAGGTCTAAAAACACTGTTAAAACAAGTGATTCTGCCATCGGTCAACATCTTTTAGACAACCCAGATTGTGCAAAACTCTATAATGAAGACATGTTTCGGATAATAAGCAGAGCTCGGTCATCCTTCCATCTAGCAGTATTGGAATTGATCTGCATACAAAGGAAAAAGCCGCCATTGTAGAGACAGAAGTAGTTCGTTTTCTCTCTTGGACTTGTGGTAATTTTTCTTTAGACTCACGACAGTCATTGGTCAACTACACCGATCTTGTGCTTGCGTTTTTCTGATTGGCCTATTTCACTCCACAACTGGGTATATGTTTTTCATTGTGTTCTTCCGAACCCTTATTCTGACGCTTTATGCTCTGAGGAGTGTCAGACAACAGAGCTTTTAGCCAATATGTTGTAAAATGTTTGCTTTTTCAAAGCCATTTACTTTTTATGGTAAATTTTTATTATAGTTATCAGGATTCAGAGTTTTATGCTGAATGTAAAGAAGTATATTTGAAGCAAAGAGAAGAATTTCAAAAAGTTTGGTCAGAAACTGGAAAAACAAAATTGCCAAAGAAGAAAGACTCAGCAATGTTCTAGATTTTGTGATAAGAGCATGTAACCGAAAGGTTCATTTAAACGGTTATTTATGAATATGAATGTAGTGAGAATATTAAGGAGAGGAAATTTTTGTCTGCTTTGTGAAATGAAGATATACATAGCTAGATTTTGTATGTAAATTAAATATGATTCTGTGATTTAAGATTTAAAATATCAAGGCCAGTTTAAATAAGATTAAGATATCTTATTTTACTTAGGTCTAAGATGTTGTGTGACTGGAATTTTCTTTATATTCATAATATAAAAGAAATTAGTGGACAAAATGTAGCTTCCTTAGAAAAAGTACGGAGGATTAGGAAAGAATTAATATAATCTTTTTATCCTCATTTCAATATTCTGTTTGATAAAACTTTGAGAACCTAAGAAGAGTGATTTTGTGACGTCCAAAGCATTCTGTTTATAATGCAAGCAGAAACAAAAGGGTGGTACTAAAACTGGTGTGTTAAAAGGATTTTCTCGCTCTTTTCAAAAAAGAAACCATCTGTTAAAGGTTATTCTAGCGTGTAATAAACAAACTGAGTTCTATACAAGAAAAGCAACATGTTCCCAATAACTATAATCTAAAAACTGATTGAGTCTAACATTGCTCCTAAACACTGAACAATGTTTGATGTCATCATGAAGTCTACTTTTTCTTCTAAATGACGTTTAGGGTCCTAGAAAATAAATATTTACATTAGAAATATACAGATTCCTATTTTTGAACATCAAAGTCATGCTGATAATTATAAACATGTTTCATACATTTGTTTTTAATGCCATATACATTACCACCACAATAGATTCTTAAAATACCAACAAATGAAAAAACTTTTGGCACAGACCAACAAGGGCCATTACTTTTTTAAACAGCTTGTTAATTTGTATGTTCATTAAATTGCTTTTAAAACAAATCTTACTCTGAAGATATAAAAGAATGGTGAAAAGAGTACCCATAAAAAAGCTTGGTTTTTTTAGTTGTTTACTTGCATGGCAGCAAATAAGACTGTGGACAATTTTGTTGAGCCAAACATAGGTTTTTTGAGACATAAAGTTTTCACTGTTTAAAGATCCACTGTCAAACCAAAAAAGAAGTCTTTATGGAGTCTTCTATAATTTAGCAATATGGGGCCTTCTCAGTTATCCAAATTAATCAACAGCCAGGAAATATGATTAAAAGGGAAGAAGCAAATTTTGGTACAAATTCAAAGAAAACTATACCTGTTTTCCAACATTTTTAATAGCTAGCTGCTCTGGTGTCATTTTCTCCTCATCTTTTAATGCCTGATAAAAATATCAAGAAAATCTGAGTTTTGGCTATCCCAAAACATCTCAAAGTCCATAGGATTAATATAATAGTTTAATAAAAACCACCCAACAACATTATAACCCTATGAAATTCGATCTAGACTTTGTGAACTGGATAAAAAACCCTTTAAGGGCCTGTCTAACCAAAACTTGCAAACCGTTTTCTATTATCTAAGCTAATGGAGCTCAATTTGCTGATCATGAATTAATAATGTCTTCAAGTAATTTGTATATATATTCTTAAGTCATAAGTGCTTAAAATTTGACAATTAAAATGAATACAAGAAAAATTTTCTCCAATTGGTGATTTCATAAACCAACCTTATGATAACTCTTTGCAAGCTGCAACATGTCTTCAATAACAGATTCATTCATTTTGCAATGATCACCATAATTCTGCAAGGTCAACCCTTCCATCCAGCTTTTTTTGTGAAGGTTCAGTAACATCTAAAATCAATATTATAAGATTAGACAAAGTATGATGAATCGTTTATGCAAAAGAAAGACAATCAATGTAATTTCTACAAGATCAAACTGAGAGGAAAATAGCATCTGAAGTACATTATGAAGTTCAACTCCCTAACATGACCGAACCTCTACCCAGATTGAGGGGAGTTGCTAAATCTCTGCAATTCCAAGTGTAAGAACCAAAAGGTGTGGCAGGGGCAGCTTAGGGTGGTATTAAAGGTAAAATTCTGATACCATTTCATTTTTAAAGAAATGAGAGTTTGGTTTCTCTAAGATCGCAAGAAATTTCTTTGGCTTTTTTTGTCGTTGCCACTTTTTAATAACAACTGTATCGCTGTGACCAGCTCTATTCATATAGCCAAGTTATATTTGCTTCTCTGTTTGTTGAATGAAAGCTTTCCTAATCTTTATTGAAATCTTTGAAAAGTGTGATTGTGCATTAATCCATACTGCCTGGGATAAATTTCTTTTGTGGAGCTACAGTAGAAGAACTGCTAAACAGAAGGAAGGTACTAGTTTTTCATTTCTAATACTATGAGGGCTGCTGTCAGCTGAAGAGATGGTGGACAGAGCCTTTGCTCATAGAAACACAGTACTAGAAATTAACTTATTAATTTGCAAAATGTAGCTATACTTTTGCTAGCAATGTCTTTTTTATTTGATTGACAAAATTTAGACACTGGATGTAAAGAGCAACAGTCATGAAATAATTTGTTTAAGCTCAAAGATTTTAAAGGCTGAGGGCTGTTTGCAAGCAAATCATTTTGTCAAAATTTTGGTGGTCTGGGGCACAAAAACTTAATTTGTGGATTTCAGTCACAAAGCTGAAAAGCTTGTTTTAGGAAGCTGCGAAACCTGTTTTAGGACAAATCACAACAAAAATAAGGCTATTATAAGGTATTTAAGGTCTCATTTGAAGTGACAGATGAATTGAATTTAGGGAAGAAAAAAATTAGAATTTTCCCAATTTTGGAGACTAGGGAACAAAAAATGTTTTAGCAATGGCAGTATCAAGAGCTGAAATAAACTTTTCTTAATCAAGATTAAGAATGAAGGGTAGTACTGGAAAGCTCAATGAACAATATAATTCAAATGTTATATAGTTTAGGAGCCCCCTGTGACAAAATTTGGCACATTTTGCCACCAAAAATCATGTTTGTTGAAATATTATGTGAAGAATTAAGGGCAATTAATGATTTAGATTTCAGATGCTCTAAAAGGTGCTTTTGGTGTTTTTTAGGCATTGGGCCAATTTCAGTGCTTGTTGAGGTATTTTTGAGAACTAGCTATTTTTGAGAAGAGCAAGCATTAGTTGTTCCATGATACACTTGTTCAAGCTCCACTCCCTGAAAGGTTATCTTTTTAGTATCCCCTTATGAAGTGATGAAGTACACCCTGCTAGAGCTGAGAGCAAATGTTGGGATCTTGCTCTGCTATCAAAAAATATATGACAGACAATGATATCATGGTTTCTCAAACAAATGCAGCATGAGCAGGAATAAAGCAGAACCATTTAGAAAGAATGTCAAACAAGAGGTAGGTTAAAAGCAGGCCTTGCCATAATTTTGACAGGCAGGCAGAAAATTTCTCTATTTTTTGTACCAGGAAGGTGATTTTAGCAAAATGTAAAAGAAACATCACACATAGAAACACACAGAAATTACTGAAATCACATTACACTTTGTTTGTCACCTTGATAATTTTCTTCACATTGGTTTGAAAACAAATGTAAAATTTTAAAACAGGCAGCAATTAAACACACTTCTCATTGTGGAAAAGGCATGTACCAACATGTGAGAGTGCAGTTGCACACCTTTCCAAGGGGGGCCTTTGACAAATCTTGCACATGTTTATTTTCATTGTTTGATTTGAATTACATTAAGTTTTGTTTCTTTTTATGGATGCAATCATATTTTTACAGAGAAATTTTATTATCAATCATGAAAGCATCACTAATTTTAGTAGGACAAAGTAGCTGCCAGGGTAGTATGCTGATTCCTATGAACCTGTTATTTGACACAAAGAAAGACAGATATATAACTATAGCAAAACATACCTTTTGCTCTAACTCATTCTTTCTATAATTAATTGTAATGGAGTAGTAATGTCTGTTCAATCCATGTATTAGAGCCTATGAGAAAAAGGAAAAATTAAACCTATACTTCAAATACTTCAAACATGAATACTTCAGGCAAAAAGGAAAATGATAACAGCCAAGTTATAAGCAGCATTCACAAAAGGAACTTACAAAAAGCTACATTGCGAAGAAATAAGAAATGGAAAAAGAAATGAATGTTTAAGACGTAGTGCCAGCTGCCCAAAAGTGGGGGTGGGGATTTGTTTGGACCATGTCTCATTTTGTTCTGGGATACACCTTTTACAATACTGTTTGTTATGAGCCCTTAAGAGAGACATTACCAAATAATCTATTTTTAAAATTTTAGAATTCTGAGCCCAATAGCCTGAAAGAAAACTAGCAAATACCTCTAAATATGCAAAATCAGTTAAAAATATTCAAAACAGACTCAGATATGGCCAGTGAAAGACATGATTTTTGCTAATAGATTCCTGTTGCTTCTGCCTGGCTCATGCGTTTTAAAACCAGGATAAACTTACAGTAATTTATTGGCAAAATAGCCCCTGCTCATGTAGCAATATCTCAGTTTTCAACAGATTCAACTGATTTTGCAAATTTAGAGGTATTTCATCTTGTGTTTTTTCAGGTAATCGGGTCAGGATTTTACAACTCAAAAAATTTTTTTTGATGATATCACTTTGCCGAACTTGGATGATAAACAAAGCTTATATCTGATTCCTTCTTAGTTTATATCTTCCACTCAGAACCGTCAGCTACTGATGATTAAAAATACACAATCTTCCCCCGGCAATCAACATTCCCATAGTAGGGTAACCAGTGCACCAAATTGCCATAGTACCTTTAAATGAACCCGGATAGTACTAAACAATTACTGCCAGTTCAGGGGAAAATGGACCATTTGTTTTAGAATTTTCCACAACATATAATGAAATTTGCTGCAATAGTAACCTGTTAGCAACAGAATCAAAGCAAATGATGACAATGATATCATGGAAGTCTTAGATAAGATTAAGATACAACAAGTTACTGTCAAAACATTTTACATTCTTTATAAAGTGATGTAGCAATCAAATCAAAGTAGGGGTTGAAGATATTAATTTTCTGAATTTTTTTAGAAAAGGATACATGAAATCTTGACGTGTCGATGCAGGTCTATGACTTTAAATATTTTACCACTTAAATTTTTCTCTCAATTATAACTCTATTCGCTTGTGTTTTTTCTATCTTGCAGCAGATACTTCCTAGTCAAAATATTGCGGGTTTATATACAAACTACTTGAAGAAGCTGAAGAATAACTGGGTATCAAGAATAAACTGCCAAAACATCTTCACTTTCATAAAGAAACCATGAAAATCCACCTAATTTAAAGTACAAGATTTCTATTTGCATCATGAAGAAATGGAGTATTAGAGCAAACGAAAAAGTAAACGTTCATTAAAATGGCTTAGATAACAAGTGCACACAGGGGGTCATGTCATAAAGGCACATTTCTCAAAACAGCTAGGCACTGTCTAAATTGTGAATGCATCAATAATTTTCAGAAAGATGAAGCTGAGTTGTCAAAACAGGATAATCTTTGCCATGCCTTACTTCTATAAACTGCTGGGTCACAGTATAGGAATTCATCATTGGCCTCAATAATAAAGAGAAAACAATTAATTATTCAGCTCATGCGTTCTTATCTTTGACCTGGTGATAGAGGGTTGTCTTTGCAAATTAGTACTTTTACTGATGTGAGCAACTGCAGCGCAAAACTGCTTGTAAAGAAGGAGAGTGTGCCAGTGTATTTACAGAGTTCACTGGTCTTTCACACACAAACGACTGATTCAAGGAGGTCAACAGCATGAAAGAAGGCAGGGAAGCAGGTTATAAGCTGAAAAATACACCAGCACATGCAATAATGGGCAGTCATAGCCAAATTTTAGACAATGCAAAGAGTCTTGCACTCCCAAGAAATGAAGTTTCTTCTTCTTCAAAGTTTGCCCTCCTTCGCATCAGTTGAAAAGTATTGTTTGATAAAATAATTCAATCATGTTTTGTGTTGTGTCGAAAAAAGCTGCTCCCACTGCCAATCTAACAATTACTTTCTACTGTTTTCTATTTCTTGCTTTTGCACCAATGCTGTGAAACTCTGCCTCTGTTTTCAGCTTTTTAATGTCAAAATTCTTAATGTAAAAATTAACAATTTCAACAAGTTCGAAATTAAGCAGAGAGTGGAAAAATAAAATAGCTAGCCAATTCGCACATTTAGGGTTGTCTAACTGCAGCAGACATTATTTCAGTTGATTTTTCTCACCTTTTTTGACTGTACTTTTTTCCCTTACTTGGATGAAATTCAATTAAGAAATAAGGTACATTTCCTCGTAAATAATCATGAACTTCCTTTTGTTGTGTATTTAAAAGAAAATGCTAGTCCAAAACTCATGTTTCATAACAGATTAATGCTTCAATTATATCGTATCACGCAGCACAGTTGGTTTCAGTAGAAAAGTTGTTCTTTAAAGATATATTGTAATTATTAATTCAAAGTAGGAAGATTATGGTTATGTCTCAACAGGAATTTTCTGATGTCTTGCTTCACATCTCATGAAATTTTCATGAAGCTTGGTTGGCCAAATCAACACAAAACTCATGATCCAGGAGTTAAATATTTCACAATACCCTGTATAAAACTAACCAATTAGAATAAAAGAAGCTGAAAAAACGAATAACTGCGACAGACTCAGAAAGGAAGTCAGAGAAGATTGATCAGTTGAAAGGTGGAAATAAATTGCCATTTCTATCAAATGACCAAAATATGATTGTACCGACAGAGACAATTCTTGTCTTCCTTTGAATAATTCTTATCACCAAGGAACATTACGTCAAAACGTTTTTGAAAGAACTTCTTAACAGAGAATCCTGTCAACTTAACTTACCACTTTCCATATCCCTATAATTTTTAATAGTTTCTATTTTTTAAGCGTCCATCCATTCTTTATCCTTCATCCATTGCTTCTATTGCTTTTAATTCTCTTCACATATTTCCCTTATCTCTACTGTTCCTTTCTTGGCTCTCCTTAGATCGTCTTCGCTTTGACCCAGTAAACTATGTTGTTTCGCATTCCTACTGTTTTTCTCACCTTTTCATTCTAATCCTTTTTCTCTCGTCTCCTATTCCAGTATTTCACACTTCTTTCCCCCTTCTATTTTCAAACTCCACCCTTTTCCCTCATTCCTCTTTCTACTTCCCTCTTTCTCAATTCATCTAAATTTTTCTCTGTTGTTTGCTTCTTGTTCTGGCTTACCTGTCGTTTCATTCTCTCCTATTCTTCCCAACTCCACCCCTTTTCTCTCTCTCCATGTGTAAACATACTTGCATATGAGTGCACTGAAGCCTTTGGTAACGCAAAATGAAAAAAATACACAAAAAATCGGAAACATTGCCTAAGAAGGAACCAATCAAACACGTGATGATAATTTTCCACGATAATTTTGATCACATTTCGATATAAATTTCTGCTTACCTTTTTTCATGATCTGGCCTTTATACTCTGTGAAGTGTTAAATGACAGAAAGTGTTTAATTATGATATGTTTTCCCTTTTACGCGGTGTCTCAAATTTAAAGCACTGACCTGGATAGATGGCTTTTGTAAATGCCCGAGATTTGAAGTTGTTTGTCGAGGTTCTTGTCCCAAGACCATCGTATTCGGATTGATTAAACGGAACGCGTCAATGACTACCTACAAGAAAACAGATACTTGTTACAAGCGCAGGAACATCGAAGTGAAGTCATGATGAAGCTGGTAGTAAATATGTACAAGAAGACTATTGAAAGGACTCACATAACACAGTGAGAATGACACTTGCTAAAACAAAAGGTGCAAAGGGATTGCTTAAAACACAAATTTTGGCGCGGATGTTTATTGATGTAGTTCCTATTTCAAAACAAAAGAAGCGCATGAAGATATATGGAAACATCATCATATATTGGTTTATTCAGAAGCTTGCTGAATAATTGGTGAACATGTTTGCAGGAACAAACATTACAGTTTTAAAAACAGTATTCAAAACTCTGAACCAAGGGAAAAACATAGTATTCTTGGCCCTTGTTAGATCTGTTTTGAAACCTGGCAATGTCGATATAACAAAATTAAAAAGAAGACCGAATAAATTACCAACGATACGAGTTTCATACGAGTCCAACAGATGCTACATCAACTGGGCGTTAAAAATCTTTCAAAATTCAAATAATAATACCATTTATGCTCTTGAAAGTTTAGGACAAAGTTTGCAATATTTTTCTAGTTGGTAAGACTCAAGAACCTATAGCTAAGCCATAAAAAGGGGAAGGGAGGAGGGATTATTAAGAGAGAGGGAAGATCAAGCTTTAAAGAGAGAGGAGGAGAGAGGAAACATCAATTAGTAAGAGAGAGAGGAAAGATCAAGGCTGTAAAAGTCTGAGAAACAGGAAGGGGGTAGAGCATTCTAAAGTTTAAAAGATCTAGGGAGGTATGAAGATTTGTGGGATTGAGTTTTTGCGTTTGGCAAGTGGGCCTTGGAAAGGGTGAGCATTGGGAGAGTGTATGGTATTGTATTCATGTCTCAGGGAACTTGGGAATATGTCTCTGATCTCATGAGAGCAATGACCGAGGTAAAATCTATCAAAAATAACGAAACCAGCGAGGAATACATGGACTAGGGTAGAGACGGTTCCTATACCTTTCTGACTTTCTGATCAAATTAACCACTCTACATAAATTCAACTATTCGAATCTACATCTAGCTGCATCAAAAAGAGATAAACGTTACGCAGTCGTATCCAATTATAAAAAACCTGCTTTTAATACTCTCAATGAAATGAAAGTCTCACTCTTTGCATGGCTAGATTATATTTCTAGAAAGCATTAAGAATAGTTTCAGAATCAGTTTAGGTCAACAAACTTTGTACCACCAAAAGATTGTTTCAGGTCAACACTTTAATTTGCAAGAAGTAAGCAACAACGAGGCACAGCAAGCAACAGATAAATATATGTAAAGCTTTTAAGCCTGTGGAAACAAGAATTAAGGTCGTAGAGTGCCATACAATAACAATATAAAAAATTCACAAGGTCAATCTGACGTTTGGTGCTTTGTTCCATTCCCAACAATTATTTTATTACAAATTCTTGATCAAATTCTGAAGTAGAATGAAACTTCACCCAAGATAGCAAGGTTACGGGATAAAAAGCAGCGATTAAGATTGTCCCTAGCAAATGCAAATCAGAGAGATTATAAACTTAGTCCGTAATCGGTGGGTTTAGATAAAAACTGAGGTATCAATGTAGGCTTTAATTTGAAGAAATTTCTACACTTAAAATCATAGGGCTCATTTTCTTAACTGGAAACTATAAAAACTTTTCTTAAAAAAACCGTTTTTCTTTGGGTAACAGAATATGTTAATGGCTGT
Source organism: Rhopilema esculentum (assembly GCF_057945365.1). Classification (NCBI taxonomy): domain Eukaryota; kingdom Metazoa; phylum Cnidaria; class Scyphozoa; order Rhizostomeae; family Rhizostomatidae; genus Rhopilema; species Rhopilema esculentum. Next base: position 5,570,124 of record NC_142819.1, on the reverse strand, counting down.
TTACCTTTCCTTTAACACTCTGTATTGGATCGACAACAACAGCAACAGCCCGTTCCGACAATGCCTCAAAACTCTGTTGCGTATTGATATCAACACCGGAGAGCCAGCAACCAAATCCTGGATGCGAGTGATACCAGCCAACGACCATTTCCGGCCTAGGAAAACAGTAACAATTAGCGCATGGTTGGTCTACAGTTGTGGAACATTAATATCTATACCAAAGAAGGGTAGCACAGCACTTAAAACTTGGAAAGATACAAAATGCAACTGCAGACTATGCAAACCTTACGTTGCGCAGATTGGATTCTTGAAATAGTCATCGAATAATTGTATATTTTAATCTAATGAGTCATCCTTTTAATTTGTACATTTCCTATATTATTTTATCCATTCATTGTAATTAATTTAAGATTTGTAAATGTAGTATAAATAGTAGGCTTTAATTAGCTGTTATATTAGCTAAAAAAAATTTTGCTTCGCCTACTGTAAATAATTCTATAATAATAATAATGATAATAATAACCCATATCGAGTATAAGCGCTCCTTCATCCACTGAATGTCAAGTGTATGCCTCGTGGAATATAAATCAGTATTGACATGGGGAAAGTTGTTACGTTGTCATAGGAATTTCCTACACGTGTTAAGAGGACAGTAATACTGAATGAAGTAGCTATAATAAATAGATTACAAAACATATAACGGGGAAAACGCAGTTATTGAGCTTGATGATCTATTCGGTGAATAATAATGATAATGATTTTTTACAGGATGAAACACTTCAACGTTACTGCTGTTATCAATGTGCGTCCTGTTTAACGTAAAAATGAAAGTTAAAACTACCAAAACCCTACAAAAGTATGTATAAAAGAATGTATAGATCATTAGAAATTTACAGCACTTTATTAAAATCATATATTACATATCTAAAATATGAAAGCTCAAGTAAATTTAAGAACAATGTTGCAGTTTATGGGCATTGAAAGATTCAATTTTTCGTATGTCAACAGACAGTTCATTATAGATTTTCGCTCCCACGAATGGAAATGATTTGCGTGCATATTCGGTTTTAATTTTGAGAAGCTTTACCAGGCATTGATTGTTTCTTGTTTGCTTTTTGTGATCATTGATTTCAAAGTACCCTTGAAAGGTATCGTAAATATCCTTGTCAAGACACTTGCGTACAAGCTTACATGCATGGATGTTAGTGGCATTGATTTGTTATTTACTGAATTTCTTCGCAAGTGTTCAAATTACCTTGTATTGCTCTTAATGAGCGATCATGAAACGATCCTACACGATTTCGTTGAGTGTCAGTCATCTTTAGCTGTAATATTCCGGAGTAGGTAAAGGTAGGTAGAATCAGTGAGCGACAAATCACCTTTGCAGCGGTCAGATCAAGACAATTTCTGAGCTTTCCTAGTAACCTCAGTCTACCTGATGCGCGTTGGAAAGTCTATTGTCTTCCTTTCTTCGGGTTTATTATCAGTGCATTTTGCTCTTTTCGTGGGAGACTATTAATTTTACTATTCGTGTATGCAACTGAGCTCAACATTAGTTGATCAACGCTAAACATAAATTATACAAATTGTTCTTGAAAAAAATGTGTCACAGATAGAAAATCAACTCTTTCGTCGATCTATTTATCGTTTCAAAATTTTTGATTTCTGACCAATTTCACCTGATGTCTTACACTAATACCATACCTTTCTTCAAAACTACACGTAATCATAGAAAGCACTGTTAAAAGAGGTAAGGCTAGAATACGAGCAACTCTAACTGTAGAAATAAAACATGAATCAAGTATGTTAACCGAGTTCCGACACAGTATATACTTGGTTTAAAGAGATTATAGCGTCTGCCAAGTAGCCACGTGGATAAAGTTGTAGCACTCTAACAATCCTTATCAAGACAAAAGGAAACATAAAAGATCATAGCAAATATCTGGAAAAAGTGATAGATACTCGCATGATAGCAAGGAACACTTGAGTCCTATGACGGGTGAAAAGTGCTACTGACGCATCGATGAGACTATGCTGTGTCGCTATCAACATGGAGAAAGCATACAACAAAGTGCCACGGTAGAAAGAAAAGAATTGTTCCAGGCTGAAAAATACCTATAAAGGTACTCAGAACGCTGAATGTGTTCCAGGTGTCCATTGGAAGTCTGCAAAAATGTTGAGATCAGGATCCGACTTTTTCAGGGTTCAGCTTTGAACAGCGACCATGATGAACTGGCTTACCGAGAAAGGTGGAAGAGAGGCACAATAAGACATGACTTTTGCAGATGATTTAGTCTTTTACACTAAAAAAGATGCAACAGAGCGGATGCAAGCAGATTTGAATAGTTGGGGCCAAACCACAGAGGTTTTGTGTGACAGCCAGGTAGCAGAGTGAAAAAGGTAGATTGTGTAAGGTCACAGTTGGTCGAGCAGTGCTTTATATATAATGGATACTGTACCACTCACGAAACAGCAGGGTAAACAGTCCAAGGCTGCAGATATAAGGGTACTTAGCATCTCCCTTTGGATGATCATCACATACAAATTTAGGAATGTAAGAAAACGAATGAGGTTTAGAGGGCTAAAGAGTTGTAGTGAGGAGACAGGAACACTACTTGGCAAGAAAGGAAATTTAAATCAGGAAATTTAAATAGAAAGATCAATAAAAAAGAAAAAATGAACGATATGATGAGAAGAAGACAAAACGATCTGGGGGCCATAAGGTTCAGGAACTGACAAACTTGAGAGAAGATAACGGAACAATAGAACCAGGACAAGCAAGTGAACAAAGAAGAGCAAAATTTCTATCAAACAGAAGCAATTCAAGGCTTCCTGTTATTTTGTTATTTCTTTTGCTACTAGTGTTTCCTATGCTAGACTGATTCTTTACCTGATGTCAAGCAATACAGTATTTGAAATTGAGAGGAAATTATTTACCTATCACATAACATATTGAAACAAATTAGTGAAATAGCTTCAGTTGAAAATTTCATCAAGCGTTTGGCTGATACCATCTAATGTGGTTGAAGATTCAAACGTCTCTTTCTAGGCAGTAGGTGCCATTTATATAAACACAGTTCAAGCTCCTGTAATAAAATAACCTTGCCTTACAGATAAAGCTAAAACATGAATAAATGTTTGACAAGCTTGAATGCTTACGAGATTGTAAGCAAAACAAATTTTCATATGAAGAAGTAAAGCAATTATTCTAAAGAAAGTTCAAATCTTGTCTAGCATGCGAACTGGAGAAAACAGCTGGCATAAGATGGAAAACTCAAATAGTCAAGCATATTGTTTATGTATATTTTGGATGAAGAGACCAAAAAACTGTTGTTTATTCCAGATGCAGCATTTAAGCTAAGAGGTGATACATTTGTCATCTTCATATGCCAAAGGAAATGCGATACATGTGATGAATATTACATAAACACTTGCTTTAAAAGCAGAACAGTATTTAGCACTGCGAAGTATATGTAAAAGGATGAAGGCATACCTTCCTGTTTGCTTAAGCATGTCCAACATTTTTGCTTGGAAGACTGGATCTACAGCTTCAACACTCACACCCTGTTAAGTTATTACAAAATGCAATACCTCAAAATGCTTTCTTTGGTGGCTTGATGAATTCAAAACCATTGACACAATACAAATATCACATGAAGCCAAGTTAGGATTTGCAAGTGAAACAGCTGTTCCTGGCTAAGCACAGCATTTCAATTTTATTCAAAAAGTTTGAACTCATTAAACAGGAATAAACAACAAAAAAGAGTTAATTCCTCAGTAAAACATACTAAAATCATACAGCTGACCTTAAAATTTTGTACATATCACATGACAAACTGTTTTTTTTCAATAACATACTATTTAAGAAGATTGCAACACATAAGATTTCAAAAAATATAAAATAAACTTATGTAATATGTAAGTTAGATCTCACATGTCAAACATCTTTAAGACTGCTGACTCTTCTCAGACCAAGGTACCAGCATTTGCAATTTTAATGTGATTTAAACAGTCAAACAAATGATCATTCTTATAGTGAGCAAATATGTCCTGCTTCATCAAAGATAGAAAGCCTTGGCCTCTGGCCTACACATTCAAATAATACAAATAATATTTGAAGTGATCAAGGATTAGACTTACTGTTCCGCTCTGCGGCATAGCAAATACATCAATCACCCTGACAGTATAATCATCAACAAATTCACCTAACATAAGTCCCATAACTTCCATTGGTACACCAGCTCGACCTTTAAGAAAAAAAAACAGAATTCATCAATACCATTGCTAAATACAATACCATGAAAACCATGCTAAATACAATACCATAAAATCAACAACACCATGAAAATAATAGCTGGCTAACCATGCTATCTTTGATATGAATCCCAGGCTAACAAATCTTTTCAATACATTCAATATCAAGATATTTTTAATGCCTATTGAGAAACATTTTTTGAGGGTCCTCAAAATTAGAAAAACATGAAAAATTAGTGCAATTGAACAATTTCTGGTATGCAACTACCTTTGTTACAAAATCAAAACTATGATCGAATGCCATCAATAACACTTAATGAAAAAATGATTTCTTTCTACAATTTAAGTATTTATACATTAGAGTATCAAAAGTATTGCACAGCCTCGAAGGAGGAGAAATGGCACATGAATGATTGAAAGCTATTATTATGCAAATTAATTCTGTTTTTAACAATAATTATCTGGCTTTTGGAAGTCCATTTGGATCATGGTTTGTAACGTTTTTTATTTGAAGTCAAACTTTTTTTAGTGATGTTGAAAATTGGACTTGATTCTGGCTATGCCTAAGCTTTAATTTCTTTTGCATGGTAATAAATCTTTGTAAAAATGGTTTCCGTTTACTCAGGTAACTTTTTCTTTTGTATCAGTGCAAAACACTCATTATATCTTCCCTGGACAGATTTTGAGCTGCAAAACCTTGCTCAGCATCAAGTTTTATGTCTTTTACTGTCCCCCGGTGTAAATGCAGTGAGATGAAAAACAGACAAATTCTCTCCCCTCTGATATCATTTTATGCCAGCCCAATTCTTGGTTCATTTACTACTGCAACACTTACGAGACATAGCTTTCTCACAGCTGTTGTGTGGCTGCATCTAACTTGGTCAACATCTTTTCTAAAATTTAAGACTACTTCCCCATAAAGATTTTGTTTTCGCGTAATTCATACATTTCTAACTAAGTTTTCTATGACGTCAGCAAAATTTGCAAACTTTTCCTGCCGAAATTATCTATAAAATGCACCTTTTAAGCCAAAAAAGCAATACTAACCATGCTTTAACATCTACAAGTGAAAAAGAAAAGAAATTAAGAATCAGATGAACATTCTTAAGAAAACAATTACAAATCCCCAGTTCATGCAGACATTTTTGTGGAGCTACTGACAAAAATATAGAATGGGTATAAAATTTATAAGGATCAATAGATATATGTACTGTAATGTTTACATTGAGAAAATTCTATGGAACTTTTCAGCTTAATAAAAGAAAAACTCTATTTAAAAATATTGGGGCAATTATGGTCAATTATGGTGAATAAATAAATTTTTAAATCTTTCATGTCAAGTGTGAAAAATTCAAAATCTATTGTCTGTTCAACATTTTTTCCCTAAAGGAATAAGTGATCTATTGTTTAATTGGTTATCAGTGACCAAGAGATTTAAGCAAAAACTATATTGTGTCCTTGGCAACAGTGATCATCAATGAGTTGACAACATGTTTAAAGAAAAAGCTTTTCAGCAAAATGATAGTTTATTATATTGTTTTTTCAATAAAATACTATGGAAAGAATATATTAACAGAATGAAAAATTGAGCATTCATGCAGTGAAAAAGTGAATGGGAATACAATAAGAAACTCAAAAGTAAAAAATAGCAGTTATAAAATTACCTTAAGCAATGCTAATGAAGAAATATAGACTTGTTCTGCAGTATCAACCATTGCCCCATCTCCTCCAGCAGTCTATAGGTTTGAAACAATGACATAATGAAGGTCACCATTTTCAAAAACAAATTTCAGGTACTTATAACTAGGACTGTAAAGGTTTTATAACTAGGTCATGAAATCTCTATGAAAACATTTCCTACAATCTTTGCACACAATTTTCAGGAAACATTTATTATCAGTTGATTTGAATATTACTTTTCTGACATTCCCCATGCAGAAAAATACAGTTTGCCCTAAAACATTTCACAGCACCATGCAATTATAGCCAGGCAGTAAAGTATTTTTGTGTATGGTGAATTATTATCTGCAACTTAAGCTTGAGCAGGCACAAATAATTTGCAAAAAAGAAGGTAAAAAGCTGCAAGATTTTATTTTCAAAAACACTTACGTTCAAAAAGTATTGGGACACCTTCGATAAAAGAATCATGGCGTTGCGTTTGATTAGGTTTTACAACGGAAACTAGCTCAGATATAAGCAGTCTTTTCTTTAAATAATCTAGGTCTAAATTTCCCCAAAATGTGTTAAGAATTGAAAAAAAGACATAACTTATTGAATTATAACTATGAAAACATAGGATTCTTACAACTTTTCTGCATATGAATGCATAATATGCGAAAGGGTTGAATGGCCTACTAACGGTGAAAGTCACATGACCTTGTTAATTTTCCAGAGAAGCCCAAACAGCTTCAAATTTTTCAATTCAAATTTGCATAACAAATAAATTTTTAAAGAAAATTGCAAAATCAAACTATTGGCTTTTAAATGAAGTTCACTGAATAAACGAAAACACTACAATGTTGTCAAATTATCAAACTTACTAAAGATACTTTAAAAGTGGCGCAACACTATCAGGAGAGGTCAATACTTCATCATAAATCCTTTACTTTTAATCACAGCTGCAAGTCTTGCCGGTGTAATATGCGTTTTGGTACCCTATGCAAAAGTGTAACATTGTGAAACGCAATGTGTTACAAATCATGTTGATTTATCATGTGTGATGTTAGGACACAATGTGCGTTACAAATGGAACACAGTGCTTCCCGAACAATGCGTTTCCTATATAAAGGAAATCAGAGCACCGCTTGTAGTTAGCACCGCCTTGTTAAAAATTAGTTAGATTGCTCCTTACATTCTGAACAATACGGACCAAACCGGAATGCAAAGAATATAAGAGCCAAAGCACAAGAACCGTATCCATAAACTCAGTTGCTTTTGTACCCTCTTTTCTTTTTTTACAAAAATTAAATAACTTGAGGTCAAGCTTTGTATATACGTTTTAGTCAAACAGGCCAAACTTTTCTTGGTTGTATGTAGAACCATTTCGAAGAAATAATTTAGAACAAGCTGAGGCAGAATTACAGCCAAACTTTAAATTTGAACAAATTTACGAAACCCCCTTAAAAAGTGTAATTCGAAAATGGTACGTTTTGGTTACCTCTTCTTTAAGTTCTTGGGTACGTTTTTGCATAACCAAAATTGCCATGCGTTTGTGTACCCGGACCGAAATGCATGCTAAATTCTACCATTCGTTTTGGTTACCTATTGTTTAAGTGCTTGGGTACCTTTTTGCATAACCAAAATTGCCATGCGTTTGTGTACCCGGACCGAAATGCATGCTAAATTCTACCATTCGTTTTGGTACCCTATTGTTTAAGTGCTTGGGTACCTTTTTGCATAACCAAAATTGCCATGCGTTTGTGTACCCGGACCGAAATGCATGCTAAATTCTACCATTCGTTTTGGTTACCTATTGTTTAAGTGCTTGGGTACCTTTTTGCATAACCAAAATTGCCATGCGTTTGTGTACCCGGACCGAAATGCATGCTAAATTCTACCATTCATTTTGGTACCCTATTGTTTAAGTGCTTGGGTACCTTTTTGCATAACCAAAATTGCCATGCGTTTGTGTACCCGGACCGAAATGCATAAGGTTACCAAAACGCATATGACACCGGCATTGAATTATACAGTCGTTCCAAAAAAGGCGAAGGAACATTCTCCCAAACTTCAAAGATTTTTTGGACCAGCTCCAATTTATTTTTTGGTGGATTTTTGTTAAGTTGCTTTTTCATGAAGCCCCAGACATTTTCAATTGGGTTAAGATCCACCTTAGTCTTAAAACTCTTTGCAACTGAAAATATAACATCGTATATCTAGCAGAGTGAGGTCTTGCATTGTCATGCTGAAAAATAACTGGATTGTCACCAAATCACTTTTCCACAGAGAGAGGTAGGTTTCTGTCGATTATTTCACAATATTTGGTGGCATCAATGTTTCCATCGACAACCACCAACTTCCCAACACCATGTTTACTGATGCATCCCCAGACCATCAATGATGGCGCTTTCATAAAGATTGGCTTATAAAAGTTTTTTCCGCTGCCTTTCTCCAAACTCCTTGCTTTCCCGCATCATTCTGCAGCCCAAACCTACACTCGTCGGAAAAGGTTACATCAGCCCAGTCATCTCTAGACCATCGGTTAACAGCTTTGACCCACTTTATTCGTCGGTGACGATTAACTTTTGTGATCATAGAGCTTTTTTTTCTAATACAGCTGGAAAATTTATATTTCTTTATAATTTTTCTAGCTGTGTTTTTTGCTAATGTTCCAAAATTTAGCTTCTTTTTACATGATAATATTATTTCTGGCAACGATTCAAATCTGTTGTTGCGTAATTCTCTCAGCAAAGACCTTTCTTCTTGTGGCGTCGTGAATTTCTTGGGTCTGCCAACCCTTGGTAAATTTTTCACAGTTCTTGTCTGGAAAAACTTTTTACACACAGCAAAAGCCGCACTCTTTGAGCAGCTGACAATTGATGAAATTTCACGATAAGATTTCCCGTTATTTTTGTAGAAAAAAATTTCCAAGCGCTTCTCGTAACTCAGCTCATTATTTTTAAAAACTACCATGTTTACGTTTTAAGGTCTAAAGAAATTTTACGGTTTATCTTTTTCGAATTTTTTGGCGTACATTAACGGCTTCGAAACATAAACGATATCTTGCGAAAATTTCATTGAAATATTTGCCTTACTTATTTAATAACAAAACATTTTCAAATAGTCTTTCAAAATTCATTTCAAAAAATGTCTTCGAAATTTCGAAGGTGTCCCAATACTTTTTGAACGTAAGTGTACAATTTGGTAGCTTTGTGGGAGGCTTTATGCACGGTTCACACAAAATCTGTACATCAAATGCAGGCCTTCCTGGGAATAAATTAGCACAAGCGTGGCATTTTGCATCCCTAGACTTTTTTGGCATGTGATGGAATGCTATTGGTGCTTTGTCTTATTTCTACAAAGGTTTATATACATAGTATATGGAGCCTTAAAAACCTGCATTCTCAAGTCATTTCTTCACCACCAGGAATATTTACTAAATTTGATGCTCAAAATGTTTTGATGCAGTTCCTGGCAATACCTCTTGCCACCAACAATGGTGCCAGTCTTCATGAAACCCTTTAAAGACATTTTGGGCCCAACCTTTAAAAATGTCTCGTCAAAAGGGATTATGCAAACAGTACAATTTGAAAATGGCATGATTTGAAAATGGCACAATTTGAAGACGGCACAATTTGAAATCGGCACAATTTGAAATGGCACAATTTGAAAACGGCACTATTTGAAAATGGCACAAAACTTTTCATTGCAAATGTTTGAAACAAATTTTTCCATTTTCTATGAAAACAATACAACATTGAATAATTTTTTGAAGAACGGGACCTCCTCGTCAGACAAATATGCCATATTGCCCAAGCCCTTCTGGGGAGGGTTGTTTTAGTGCTGTGTTGCTAACCCAGCTGATGGTAGGAACTTGGTACTGAAATCACTGGCATAAAACCAACAGTGTACAGAAAGCGAGCTTTCCAGCATGAGCCATTGGTGAAGGCTTTCACATGAAAACTACAGCTCCTTAGAATGATGGATGTCTGGAGATCTGATATTTCACACAAAACTTGCACCAAATCTTTGTTACATATTTCCTATCATCATGGACTCAAATGGTATAGCCTAAAATGTCACAGTTGCCCAATTTCAGGAATATGGCGAGTTCCTTTGTGACCCCTTTACTTTTCTTGCAGAAGCCGCCAAATTTACAAGTGTAGATCAGAAGATATACAGCACAAATCTTGTCTAAACTGGCTTTGGTTTAAAAATTCAACTTAATTTTCAATTTGAAAATGGTATTTAAGAAACATGTGCATGTTAACACAGGTCTATGATAAAATGTGACTTAGATTTTACGAGCACCAGCCCAGAAGATGATTGCAAACTGTTGTATAATTATGATATCTGCAGCCTTAGATGTAAGAATGAAATTTACCGGACCACCAATAGCCTGATGCTATGGTCATTTGGTCCATAATTGATTGCATTCAAGTGCTGTCACAACAGCTCTTCAAAGTGATTACGGTGACCCAGTATGGTGGACAAGACTGGTAAAACACATCAAAATAAAAAATGCAAAACAATTTTTCTTGTTTTCTTGTCACTTTATTAGTTTCCAGTGCTTTGACTCAAATACAAACGAATGATTACAAAAATAGGTGTGTGATTAAACACAATCTTTGGTGTGGGGAGGCCTGTACCAGCGCGTGCGAGTGCGATCGCACCCCTTCCCCAAAAAAGGTCTGAAATGTCTAGATTAATCTAAATTTGAAAAATTTGTGCAAGACAGAAATTTATAACGCTATCCCAGTGCATACCTAAACTTTTCAGCCTGGCAGTTAAGAAAAGAGCTTTCTATTTGCTTAGGGTATAATATTTTGGGCATGGAACTATGTTCCTTGTTAAGGATAGCATATTCAAAATATTCTTTTCACTAGACATTATGTTGTCTTTTCAATTTTTTAGATTCCACTATCTATTTAATACTCTCATGAGCTAAAAATTTCTGCATGTCAAGTCATCACACACGATAGAAAAAATTGAAAATGCCTTCTCTCAAATAGGGGAATTTTGCTAATAATACTGCATTTATGTTTTTATGTGGCAAGTTTAAACAAGCAAAAACATACATGCAGTATCATTTAATGCATGACGTAAAATAATGAAAAACATACATGCAGTAAGAATTTTTTAAATCATGCATGACAAATAGAAACGTTTGTATATCGTCACATGCATATAAAATAAACTCTTATTTCCTTTTGAAAACTGAAAAAGGTTAAAGATATGCTGATGTTCATTTGACAACCAAATACTTGATAACAGCACTTGAATATAACACTGAGCTAGGAAATTTGTGTAACTAAAACTAGTAAAAAGATTTGGTCAACTGTAAACTAAACTTTTAAAGGAAAGGTTGTTTTAAAGCTTATATTTGAGACGAAAAAATCTTGAAAACAGCATTATTCTTGAATACTTACACCTCCTACAGCGGAACCTAATCCTGACCCAAGTCTAAGTATTCGATCCATCTTTACACGAGTTTATTCTTCTTTTACTTACAATTTTTATGCTTATGAGTAGATGACTAGGCCACAATGCCCTTATAGCGCGGCAGGACGCGAGACAAAGCGCGAAGCACAGGGTCTCGCTTTCATGCTCCACCTCGTATGCATGAGCTCAAACTCTTGTTTTCCGCCGCAATCAATTTCTGGTTGTTTCATTGCAATAATTAATGTAAATTAGCTGATTGACACATGGGAAAAGCTGACGACAGAGCCATCAAAGCCATATGGCCAATTGACGTGATTTGACGATAAATTTTACACAAAAATGATTCTGGTTTCATCATCAACAGTAAGAAATCCCATGATTAAAAACAGTAAGAATCAGCAAAAAGTAAATTAAGCATGATATGAAGATCATATTCGGAAGTTTTTATTTTGCCTAGCAGAAAAAGCATGCGAATTGCGTAATTATGAAAAGGAGAAAGAAAAATTGGGAATAGATTATCTCAATACTTTTAGATTACCCAGTGCATGATGCAGGCGCAGCTTCTCTAGCACGCGGCACTCACAATCATGTCTCATGTGGTAAACGTACATCTTTTTTATTATCTTACTTCTCTATTCTTCTTAGCATCAACATTAATTGTTATTTTTACATATTTTTTTAATTTCTGTAATGATTGCAGGGCAGACGTTGTATTCTTTTGCTCCCTGTGGTATCTTTTTAGAAGAAACGTCGATTGTACTGGCGTTTTCTAGTCCGAAGAGATTCGGACGAAAAGCTTAAAGATGTTTCGAAATGAGTGCTTTTTCAAAGCCATATTGTGTACCGTCAAAAATCATACCAAGATCCACAAGCAAATAGCAAAAAGCCAAAGAGGGTTTTTTACTCTGGCTTGAGACTTCCAGTGAAAATTGAAGAAACCCAAAAACTTGCACCAAAGTTCTAAATAGAGGATGACATTTAAGTTATAATGCTTTTTCATGCAAAATTCAAAATTAGTTTAATTTGTTGTTAGCATTTGTACCTCATCATTTAAAATGGTAGCTTGTCTATCATCCATCGTCATAGGATGAAATGTCAAGCTTATTTTTCCCCATTTAATTTGCAAGCAGTTAATTTCTCATATATAACAAAGAAACTGAGTGAAATTTAGAGAGCGTCTACCTACGAAAAAGCGCCCCACTCGAAAAACCGCTCCATCGAAAAAGCGCTCCCTCAAAGCCACCAAAAATTGATTAGAATCTGGCAACCTTTAAGAGGAAAATGGCATTTTTCACTTTCCATAATTTGCATACTGGGCAAATTGCAAATTAGTTAACAACAATTTTTATGGCAACATCTATCAACCTAAATTAAAAAAATGATCAAAAGCAAAGATATTAAGGAAATACATGCAATTCTTCAACCTTTTCTCTGATGTCAGGTTATAAAAGACACACGACCCAGAGAGATAGGATCATTTGCTAGTTTATTGCGAAAATATTGTATTTGCGAAAATTATCCCAAAATGATAATAGAAGAGCTTGCTTCTTAATTCTGTCGGCGGACAAAATTCCTGAAAAAGTGACATCCTGCCCTGACATGCATCCAAATTTTGGGAGACATCCCGATTTGCCGACAAGAATTTTGACGATGCTGACTTAAACGTCATTGGGGTATGATCCATGTGCCTCCCATTTTGGGGACGCCCTTCTGGGGAAAAAACTAATCGGCAAGTTGTACCTTCAGGATTCAATTTTGAAAGGGGTTCTGTGTTTATAGATTTAAAGATTAAAGCCTTCAAAGAAAGTATCCAATTACACAGGAAGACTTGATTGTACCAATCTAGTCGTTAAAATGGTAGTTCTATGATTTTTTATTGATTTCCCATAAAAAACACAAATTTTTGCTGATACACCATTGCTTTTGGAAATAGTTCCACCTCCGTCTGTTCTTATAATTTTAATTTTTTTCTGTGTTTTTAAGCTGTTCTTTGTTTCATAACAAAATATCTTAACGTCTATGTCAACATTGAAATTCTTCAAAGAGAATTGCGTGCTGCTTGTAAAAATTAATTCTTCAACTCTAAAAAAAGTAAATAAATATTTATATAATCGTAATAGAACCCTGAACTTGTGTTTATTTGACGAAACCTCTTTTGAAAGCGAGAAATTTTAACAATACTTATCAATAAACTTCGTTTTTGCTAATTCTGATCATACACTATTGTGCTACATGGAGTAAAAAACAAGCTATAAATGTTTAATCAGAAACATCATGCATCTTATTTTGGAGACTGAGTATAAAGTTTTCTTGAACTGATTAAAATTGTTGGCTATATTGGCCTTAAAATACTTTCAAGGGATGAAAATCGATGGGTGCAAGAATTCCATCTGCCTCTTTATGTTTTGCCCTCTGTTTTGTTTCTGCATAGCCAAGAAAGTCAGGATAGGTATAGGAAAGCTATAGCTCGAGTGCCATCACTTCGTGGACAATAGTAAGTCTGTTTCGGTAACGCCCGCGTAGCTAATTAAAAGCACACCAGCTTCTGCTATTCAAGGTTGACAGTGACTATAATTTGTTTACGCTGAAGCCCATTGGAAACACCATTTCTCCTCGAGCTTGACTTTTTGAATAATTTTCATTTATCATTTATTAGCACCCTTCTTCTTTTGAGAAATTCAAGTTTCCGGGAACAAAGGCGAAAATGTTCGTTTTGCACTTTCAAAAGTAACTTTATCTAATTTTAATAAATGTTTTGTACTTACTCATAAAATCCAGTTGCCTTAGCTCTTTTTTGACCAAACAATTTAAAAACAAATATAAATTGATACAAAGAATTGCTAAACACCCGTATATATCAATCATAATTTTTCTTACAATATTAAACGGTCCCAAAAAAGCAAAGGTTTGGCAAGGGTTCCCTTCTAAGTCCTTTGCTATATACTCTATACTTGCAATGAAAAACCTAAGGCATTTATTGAACCTGATGATGATTCATTTGTAGTACAAAGTTGAAAACACATTTTCTATAAGCACATCTTCAGGTTCTAGGTCATTCAAGTGACATGGTAACAAGTGAATGTATATATGCTTCAGAAAGCAACCGCTGACAAGTAAAGATGACGATAAAAAAACAGTTATAAGGTTAACCACGTCTTATCAAGAGATGGATTTTTCTTACATCCAACATAGCTTGAAATTTCATGGATAGATTCTAATCACTCTACACATAGCATACATATTCATATTTTATACACACATTTAGATACATTAGAAGAAAGACTAATCAGAACCTAAAAGCTTTTATCTTGACGAGTCCTCCGGGCTGTCTGATCGTGAGGTGCTGTACAGTGGATCCACTGGGGTGCATGTGCGGGAGATGTGAATTGGATCAAAGTCAAGCTCGTCACCACTGAAAAACATGGGAGATTCTGAATTCGGGGAAAGGTGGTAGTTGCTGCTTGGAGGAGGAAACGACATGACCTGCGGAGAACCGTGTTCTGATTCCGAGGCTACGAGGTACTGTGTTGGAACGACTGGCAAGCTTGAATATCGTCTCAGTTTCTGACCTTTTGGCCCGATAACAGGCACTTTTAGGCCAATGTCTGACTGCATAGTGTCTACAGTGAGCTCTTGCGCTGAAATACTTGTTGTTTTTGACATTTCAATTAGAGTATTAACTCTCCCTGGGGGTGAGTTGCGCGTTGTTAAAACCGACTTCGCCTTTGGTGGCTCGGGTTGGGGCTTAGCTCTCGGGGAATCTTGTTCGTACACTGGGCGGTTTTCCTTTTTTCTTGCGGAACCAACACCTTGATGCGATCGGAATGCCTGCCGTCCGTTTGTTTTCTGTTGCGGCTTTCTAAATTGATGGTTGAATGCCGTTGATCCGGTGGTGAAGTTAAGGTCAAGCTTTTTGTATGCTATTCGGTTTATAAGCGACTGGCGATTCAGCAGTTTCTGCTCTGCTCCGTAAATATTCTCTAGGCCTCTCTGCTTTTGCGTCGCGGTATTTGGTGCAACGGTTCTTGCACCGCGCTTAGACAGTCGACTGGAAGCCACGCCCGTTCGCACGAAAGCCGAGGAACGCATCTCGCTCGTTACGGTATTGCTTTCTTCTTCCGATGTCGATTGCTCTGAATTTCCATTGCCATCTACGTTCAGTGAGGGTAAAGCACGTAATACGTCGCCGAGGAATGTCGAATAAAAGGATTTCTTGCAAACAATTGCATTTTCAAAACACAATGTTAATACACCAGCTAGTGTCGAAGGCCCGTCGTTTGAATCTTTCTTGGCTCTTCTGTCGATAAACTTGGTTTCGTAGAATCGCAGCGGCATCGGCTTAGGCAATTCATAGCTCTCTTCTCTCACAGTTATTATTGGTATGTTGTACAGCATTGCAACACCGAGCTGGTTAAGGCAATCCGCGTCAAATATTGTGAGGGCATTGAAAGTAAACACAAATGCGTTGGACGAAGCAATTGCGCAGTACGCGTCTATAATGTCGTCAACCGGACAGGTATGGGTCCTTACAAAACACGAGCGGGACAAATCAGCAATCAGCCTCCCTTTCAACGAAAAACTCTCAGCATTGCCAGCAGTCCGTCCGCAAACGTAAATGAGTTTTCCTGCAAAGGTGTAGTCGCCTGCCCCCATTTTCAAAAATTGGTAAGTTATGAGTGTTCTCCAGAAAAGTCCCAAACGTTAAATACAGTGTTCGTCTTGAATAAAGCGTTTAATTATAAGCAAAGTGCGTCAAGAAACATCACTTTCTTGATCCAATGAAGGCTTTCGAATTAGGCCCTGGAAGAGAGAGATATCGATGGTAAAAAACCTCACATATGTTAGACATGAAGGGCAATAAGTCTATATTGTGCAATTCATTTCAACAAAACAACAAAAGAGCAAGAATGCAGAGGAAACTGCAACTGCAGATATCCAGGATGCCAGTTAAACCGAAAAAGATTTACAGCAATACAATTCCATAGATTTGCAAAGTAACATACCATCTTTCAAGGCATGAATGACACTTAATTGCCTATTTCCTTCCCATACCTATAAATCATAAGACCCAGACTTTATTCAATATTCTAGACATTAGAGCTCTGCTCATTATAAAAAATAATAATGCCATATTCTTGCTCTTTCAATGAAACTTCCAGTAGCGGACACTTTTCTGCGACGGAAAATTCCTGATAACGGTCACTCCCCTATCATGAATTTCTTAAAAAGGATATCTCGCTATAACGGACACCTCGCTATAACGGCCACCTCCTTTTCACACACACCTCCCTTTCCTGGACACCTTCCTTTCCTGGACACCTCCCTTTCCCGGACACCTCCCTTTCCCGGACACCTCCCTTTCCTGGACACCTCCCTTTCCCGGATACCTCCCTTTTCCCGACACCTCCCTTTCCCGGACACTTCCATTTTCCGGACACTTCCCTTTTCCGGACACCTCCCTTTCCCGGATACCTCCCTCCGACGGATACCTTGCTACAACGGGCAGATCCCTATCGCGACCACCCTACTATCACGGACAATTTTCTCGAAAAATTCCTTTCTTGTGGTCCAGATTGAAAGGATTGAAGAAAGCTGTCTGATGATAGCCGCCTGACTTTGCCAATGTGAAGCCTTAAGGAGCTTTTTGGCTAAGAAAACTTTTAGTGATAACAAAGGTTATCATTGCTGCCATCAGAGATCTTCATTATCTGATATTTTAAATTTGAATTTAAGCCGAATGAAAACTAATTGGAGGTTTTTAAAGTTCCAATTTAGGCTTGAAATACATGCAAATTACATAATTTGCATCAGCAGAATTACAAGTAAAGTTATAATAGTAAGTTATTAAGTTATTATAAGCAAAAAAGAGACATATAATAACTTTAGGAAAAATAGTCTTTGCTTAAAATATTTTCAAGGAAGTTGCGACATGGCACATAAAATTACACAGCCTTCTAAGATTTATCAAACATCTAAAAAGTTCGGCTATTTACGAAAGAAAATATTTGGAATAGACAGCGGACGATGTTATTGACCGCACAGCGCCCCTTTTCTCTCCCAAAAATGCTATCTGCAAGGGGCTTTCAACTATTCTACTATTTACATAAAATAATTTATTGTTGTGTATCAAGATTTTTGTAGAAATTATGTGGTTAAAGGAACAATTAACTATTTAAGCCTCTTCATTGCATGCTTGCCCTCAATATTTTGACACAGTCTCACAAAGTTCCCCTTTGTATAAACGATCCTCCAAGGTTTTCTCTTAGGCCGATCTTTGTTTATGAACGTAAGTCAACGAAGCTACACTATTTTATTGTAGAATGTAGATATCTTTGTGTGAGAATCGGATAAAGTTAGTTGCCAGTCGATAATATTGTTGATAATGTTGCCTTGCATACGTTCAATGAACTAAGCTCGAATCACTGCTTGTTTTTGAATAAATAGTTGACAATTGATGTTAAGTAAACGAATACAAAACAAAAAAATCACTACGACTGCTCGTTACTTGTCACGCACCCTACGCTACTCAATCGATTAAGCACTTTGAACAATAAAAACAAATTATTAAACTTTCATCATTGATATGGTCATTCATAAAAGAAAAACAGCTGTAGGTAACAAAGGTAAAATAACTATTGAATATAAAATGTGCGGCAGCTGTGTATGGAAAAGCTGGTCTTACCACTAATTGAAAATGAAAACGAAACTGAAAACAAAAGAAGTTCAGTTACCACGCCTAGGCCACACCTCGATCTTATTCTTTTTTTGAAAATCGTTTTGAACGCTTCCATTTTCGGGAGATGAGCAGACGGAGGAGGGGGGGGGGTAGACAGATGTGATGGGGGAAAGGAAGAAAGAGGGACAGGAGGGACGGGGAGATGATGAGTATGGGAGAGGACCAGAGGGGAAGATGATGAAATAGAGGGAGGGAAAGGATGTGCACTCTTCTAGAGTCTGGAGTGCGGCGAAAAAGAAACAAATACCTCCCACCACGAACACCTCGTACGCTTTTTGCGAAAATTGTTCGCTCTTCAAGCAAAACCCATTGAAAATCACTGAAAAACTTCTTGTTATTAAGCATCTCATGTGCACTGATTTATAACAATAAAATCTATAAGAATATTGAGACACAGTGGCTGAAATTTAAAAAAAGTTTAAGAATAATGCAAAGTTTAAGCTTCACCTGGCCTTGGAGTCATTAGAACTATAATGCAACACGGTTGCATTATCTGTAACTAAAGAATAATTTAAGAATAACCTTATGATCAAATTGAAAAAAATTCTGGAATATTGAGGCTCAGCAAAAAATTAGGTGTTCTTATAAAGAAGTGTGTATGATGTTTGGAAAGAGTGGAAAAAATTTCAGCAGCAAGCTGTAATTTCGACTATATACAACAGACGTTGCGTTATATACAAGCAATTACTTTATGAGAATGATAAATTACCACCTTCCAAAATTCGACGGACAAATTTTCAGAAAGAAGAACCTTGGGTGAAATATGACGATTCTAGTCAAAGTTTAAGAGCCTAAATGGTGCGTTTTCCTAATTGCAAATTTGAACGGGTCCATTATGTAAACCTTGAGATATCCTAAGAGTTGACCATGCAAAGTCTTGTTGCAAGTAGTGTAGGGCTGATCAAAATTAAAATGTTGAACAAGTAAAATGATAAAGGCTACCTGGCGCAGTCATATGCCATATATCGGTGTCAGTCAACAGGCCTCAAAAAACTACCACGCAAATTCACTGTTGTTTCTTTGATATCGGAAAAATGAAGTGCAAAAAGCCTCTCGAATACCAACTTTAAACGTATCTAGTCCAGCGTCGTAAAGAAATAAACAACTAACAATGTGTAAACACAGCAACAGTACGCATGGTCTGGATGAAAGGAAACCACTTTCACCTACCAAGCAATGTCCTTTTAATGTCTCCTCGTACAAAAATAATCAGACTAGCCTGCAAGCTATGCTTTTCTCTCTTCACAGCTCCACATCCATAGAATACAACGCGAATGGCAAAGCACACCCCCAGCTACCAAGCAACAGCAACGAAAACTTGCAATGCAACACCCTCTTCAAAGTTTTGATAAAACACTGGCTTACTTCTACAAAGACATGCTTAACTAAGGACTTTCCTGGAGGCTAACGGATTTAAGAAATTATTCCTTTTCAATTTGATTAGGATAATATTAAGTGAAAGATGGACAGTGTGTTTACCCGTTTCTAAGCAGTGGACTTATTCTAAAGCTGTTTCTCTTCTAGGGAGAAATCACAATGACAACCCACGGCTAACCCTGAACCACAACAAATCTATGCAAGGCTACCGAGCGTTGTCGAAATCTGTTATCGCAGAGGCCCTGAGCTATTGAAACTATGGTGCTAAACTACTTTGCAAGAACCTTGACACTGAGCTGTTTACGTTAAAACTTTGGACGATAAGGTAAATCTTTGGTTAACCATCCTTGGCTGGTGAGATAGCGACGTGATTAGGTAAAACTATCATGGGTTTATTTTATATAAAGTGAGTCTGGTACCCAGGGTAAGCTAAAACCTGTCTCTCTGGAAATACCAATCTACATGCAGATAGCCTTAGGGACAAAATTAAACTATCAAAACAATACTGGTTCTTCTTCAGTTTCCTTGGCGGCCCTTAAAGTCTCCAGCACAGAAAAGTAACTTCATTTTCCATAATCAAAGCAGCTGGCTGATTCCGAGAAACAACTGAAAAGTTCCCTGTAGCAAACTGTCAGAGATAAGACAGTTAGGAACAAAGACAACTCTAGTTTTTAAGTGTGACGTCATTAAAAGTATAAAATCGGACAAGATATGATATTCAAAATAATAATAGTGTTATTCTTTCCCTTACACAACAAGTACATCAAGTTATGTTTTATGATAAAGTACATCAAGTTATTGAGTAAGTGAATAACCACATCTTATCTGGTGGGGTTTTTAAAAAAATATTTTCTATGCCATATCTCACAATTTAGTTGGATGGTGATATATTGTTTTTCATGTGACGTCTTGTTTGTCGCGAATAAATCTCCGTGCGAAAAATAACCTCGTCTTAATTATAGTTGATTATTTCGAAACGAGGGTAACCTTAAGATTGTTCTTCTATCTGAAGGGGTTTGACGCACGCTATTTTGGTAGTGAGTAGTGAGTAGTGGTGTGATATAAAATGTGATACAAAACTGTGATTGGAAAAGGTCTATTGTGGTTCTTTTATTCCAAAACAACAGTATCATATTTTCAATAACTGATTAAAGCTCTCCATTAGATATACCATTGTCTTTTAGTTTTCTCCTTGTTTTACATGCGCATCAACTGATCTTATAGTAGAGGAAGGGCAATCCTAAGGGTAAGTTCATTTTTAATTTGGGGGCCTGGGAAGAGGACTATTAGCCAAGGGGGACTTAACGATATTGCTCTCTGAGCCAATCGTTCAGGTAAAGATCTTGAATGTTGATCGAGGATTTCAAGATTCGGATTAACCAAATGGTAAAATCTCGGATTCTTTCTAATCGTTTGTTTTTTGCAAAATAAGTAAAGTTTTGAGGTTAAGCAGATATCATACATTTTTGAAAAAGTTAATCATCAACAAAGAAATAATGATTGCGTTGTTCAGGGAACAGAACAGAGCAGAAAGATGAAATACATTGAAAAATTATTTAAAGGATAATCTTGCAGGAATACGCATTTATAACAGATTGGCAATTGAGAAAAACAGAGAGGCTTTTGAAAGTAGAAACGAAATGCGGGTATTTATAAAAGGTAGATCGTTCGTTCTTGTTTTTCTCTTCGAGGCACTTGACAAGCAAACAATTAGTTGCGTTTAAAAAACTAACTTCGGATGTTCGGAAGCAGATACAACGAATTTTGAGAGAATTTTCTAGGCTGTTCTATGTTGCCTGGATCTTAGTAAAGCCTTTAGAAGCTGTCGACGAATGCGTTGAAATATTCCACTTGTGAGATAAACCGTGCGTAAATATACTTCTTGTGGCAAGTTTTTGTGGCAACCAAATTGGAAATAGCTAGATGAACCAACATTCTCTATTCGTATATAGTTGATTACAAGGACCGAGAAACAGGGGATAGCGGGGGCCTTGGCCCCCCACAAAAACTTTAGTTGCACAAGTAAAATACTTTAATTTTGTAAAAATGGCTGTTGTTATACTGATTCATCAGGGCTGGCCCCCAAACAAAAAGTTGCATCTCGGTCTTTGGTTGATTAATCATGAAACGAAAACTTTCGGTTTTCAAACCTCTATAAATTAAATCGCAAATAGTATTGAGTTCAAATAGTCAAATGATCATTATATAGTCAAATGATCATCACAATTAATAACGAACTTTAAACGATAAGAGGATGTTTCTGGTACTTCTGGCTTATTTTCGTATCAAATACAAGATATCTGCCCTTTGTTAATAAAGTGCAAATCCAAAAATAAACGAGCGAGATTTAGCACATTAATCATAACAACAATATTTTTACAAACGAGGTCAGTATTTTTGAAACGAAAATCAGCTGACATCGAGTAACCACTGAGAATTTGTTACCAAATGCTTTACAAGTAAAATTTCAGAAAAAGCGAATACACTTATTGGCGTCAAAAGTATTAAACCGCTTAACAATCAATTTACAATTAATTCTGTTCTGAAAATCACAGGTTTGAAAACCAGCAAATCGATTGTTTTGATGAGCGGCAACTTCTGCCTGCTCAGCTCAGACAATGCTGTCGGGTTACTGCTATAAAGTTTAGCATAGCATAAAATAAATTAAAATTTTCTGAGAAGGTAAAATAGAACTAGGAATTTGTGTACAACGACCAAATCCAATTACGATTGATACCAAACAGTTAAACGGGTGTTGTTTGAAATGCTGAATGGATCGCCTGGTGCACGACAGATCGCTTAAAAATCAGTGAACGAACGTTTGGACCTACAAGTAATACTAACCTTACAACTTCTTTCGAATGTATTTATTTAGCCAACAAAAACGAACACATTGATGATTTGACAAAATGGTCTTCCTTTATTGAAATAGGTAAATGTCGCACCGAAAAAAACGTACCTATCAAGTTTGTTATGCCTTGATCTTCGCCCACATTCTGATACGCTGGTGCATTTCTCTGCGAATCGAATCAGGAGTTGTTGGGAAGAAAGACGCGCAGACCGTGATCACGTTCAAGTCTGATTCTTCATACATGCAAACAAATTGAGTTTTCCAAAGGTTTTTTATCAAACGAGCCACCTGTTAATAACTTTGTGGTTGCGGTAAATGAGATTGTTGTTCCAGGGGGGACGTCTTCATTTGCAGGTTGCGCGGCCTGTAAAATACCTTTGAATCAATCCTTTGGAGCTGTTAGACCGACTGGGGTCGGGGGTATCAGGCTGAACATCTCAAGTTTGAATATTATTCAGTGGCGATTCAGAATGTTTCTTTTATGTCTAGTTTTATATGAAACCATATTTAGACTTATAACCGTAGTGCCTTAATCATTAAACTCTCTAGTAACGACAAGCATCTTTTTATAATTACAAGAAGCCGAAATTTTGATTTCATTTTTACCGACAGCACTCACCCCCAACACCTAATCCGGCTTGTCCTTTAATTTTAACATCTCCATGCACGACAAAAGGGGGTGTCACAGCCCCCGCCCCCTCGCCTCACCTTAGCGTGACGGGCTTGGTAATCTGAGAGACTCCGTTGGTCTTCAAAGGTCTTAGTAAATCTTTCACTCGAAATTTAACGAATAGTTTAACGTGATTCTTCTGCAACTACAGTATTACAAAATCAGCAGCTGCTAACTATCGGTGTTGTTCATATTGTTGAAGAGGCTGGTGCCGAAACATATCTATTACATTTTATAAAAAATTCGGGCGGTGACTTCAGTAAACTGAGAAATACAGCCGCTGGTCTGTCTTTGCCGTTAAAAAAGTTGCAACAACACCTAAAGTACATTCTGAAAGCAAACTGTGGCTAGGAACCTCTGTCGAAAAGAGAAATTTCATTTAATAAAAGTAAGAAACAAGTAAAGGGATAACTTATTCTAAACTGCATATATTTCGGTTCAATCTACAGTCTGTTTTGAAAACGCTCGGGATCTTTTCCAACAAATATTAAGTAATAACATTGGAATTTAGCGGTTAAAATCTGACAGTGATGAAATTTTCATCATAACAAACAAATGATTTTTAAGATGATTTTCAGAAGTTAAAATGTTGACGATTCTCATGCATTTGGACATGACTAGCGGCTGTCGGCGAAAGGTTCACTTGGAAAGATTGCTGCACTTAAATCTGTTATATACGTCCAGTTGTAAAAATGCCAATACTTTCCAATAATTAGAGCATTTGTACATAGATGATATGTTCGGTGTTACATTGCAGCAAGGACATAAAAGTTTTGAGAGATGATACTTAAAGCGACTTTGAAAACGACGCGACTAACTGACATTGTGAGTTAGCTTCCTCGTGTATGCTTCACAGTTTGCTATCATATGGCACCAAAGATGCAAAATAGACGAATAACTCTGTCAAGTAACGGTATTCGCAGCAGTTGGTAAGCTAACTAAATTTTCTTTGATATTCTAAACAGTCATAATCTATGAAAGACAGATATCTATTCAAAAAGGGTAATTTTTCATAATGCTTTTTCTTGCCTCGGCAGGCCTAGAAGAGCCATTTTATTTTTTGAAAATTCTTTGAAATACAGCCATAAAAGTACAAAGCGATGAGTCTTGTGAAGCACCCGTACAATATTTTTTAACATTTTTGCACGTTCTATCAAGCTTTAAAATGTCGCAAAATGAATGGCAAAATCGTTTTTATGCATGCCAAAATCAGTGTCACAATGGGGACTTTTAGTGGGAGTCGGTTGGGGGCAGCCAGCTTTGTTTATAAAATCTGGTTTAGGGGGCTCGAGCACTAGGGTGTTTACAAGCATGTTTGGCTTTACGTTTTATAAAGTTTTTCTATATCAAACTCAAATATTTATTTAAATCCACTAAAACATTACTATCTCACTTAACGGAAACGAAACAGAGCGGTTTAACCCTTACTGGGTACGTGTCACAGCCATAATTAGTTTTTCGTTCATCAGTTATTCAAGAAATAATCCTTATCTGGCCTTTCATGTTCTTAATGATTACTTGGAAAGAACAACTTAAACAATAGAAATAAAGCGATGTCACAATGAAGTGATTGGCTGTTCGCAGTAGCATTACCTTATGTGTCCATACCTTGTTTCATCAATTGGCAATCGATGAAACATCATATATTTTAATGACGTCACAACTAGGGGGACTCTGTTACACCCCTACTCAAGTACCTGATAATAGCAATAATTTCTAGGTGCAGAAAGGACACTTTGGATTTCATAACAAATTATGTTTGCTCTCTAGTGCAATAGAAACTTAATTCCATTAGCCGCGTGGATAAAACTGGAGACACTTATTCTTGTTCTAGCAGCGAGAAAAGATAAATTTTGCCACCTGTTCCATCGTCTGCGTCTTAAGGGATAGTACTAAGAGCTTTTCACATTACAGAAATAAATAAACAAAACACAACAATACTGCGGACAACCAATTTTATAGATGCAGAAAACAGACATGCAATAAGACGCTCGTATTGCAATAAAAGCATTCAAAACTTAGCAAATATTTCCATGGTCGTAGTAGCAAAAGCAGTGCTAATATAACGAAATCAAGGGACCTAAAATAAACTGGACAGTCTTTGTGTGGAGAAATTTCTTTGATTAACAACTAAAATGAAATCATCTCAAGTATCACTGATACATTAAGTCAAGAACCGCACCCTCAAAGAAGGCTCCTCCGTGAGAACACAACAGCTGCAGATTCACAATGGCCTTCCAGATTATGTCAGTAATCTCCCATATTATATAGACTTTTATGAATGAGCCATAAGAAAAAGCAGAGTTAAAGTGGAGGCAAGACAATTCTTCTAAATCTAAGAAGTGCAAATATACGGTTCAAAGATAGCAGTTGGTCTTACTTGGATTGATATTGATCAACAATACAGATCAGTGCGTGTAGTATTCCAGGATCAAAATAAGAAAAGTTCCTTCTCATATTTGTAGCCGGATTCAGATTTCGTTTGCATTTGAGTACTTGGGTGCCATAAGAGTATTAGCTATTCATTGTCTACATAACGATTATGAACAGCCAATCAATTAAAAACTTACAACCTAGACGGAAGGTGTAAACCTATTAAAATGGGTAAATTTATGTTTAGGCCCACAAGTATTGGGAGCCTTGGTCAAAATTATTGTTCTCTTCCCTTCAACCCGAATACTTAATACGAAAAGAAAACGGTCTACAAAGAAAGCTAGCAATCAAGTATTATTTCAAAAACATCACTTTAAAGGTTCACTTCAGTACTGAAGATTATCACTGGAATAATTTTCCCTTGATTGCTTCTAAAATCATGTTTTCTTTCTGAGGGAAGGGGACACAATTTTAGACGGCCCGAGCACTCCTCCCCCATGCTCTCTATAATTTTCGCCACTGGAAAATAATACATTGAATGCTTCAGCCTTTGTGAGTCAATAATTCATCTTCAACCATGAACATACTTAGTTGAGATGTAGATTCTTTTAGTTGTAGCGTAGTCAAATAGACTGAGCGATCAGTGCAGGTAAAAAGAAAGAGTACGGTGATCCTCAAAACTTCCAAGATTCTAAATCTTCCAGATGTCAGGCCTCGATTTTTTGGGCTGAGTTCACTTAGAAAGAAAAAATGCTGTGACCAGGACTGGAGGAATGAGTCAAGCTGTATCGGTAATCTGTGAACGAATGACCTGGACTCAGGCGATTTGGGGTTTATTCTAGAAACAACCATACTTAATCCATACAAACAGGAGAAAAATCACGGCAAAAGCAATATCAAGCCAGCTTCCTTTCCCACATTAATAATTCATTACATTTTTACTGTATTTTACTGTACTTGTTGGGCTTTTCCAAATCTGTCCTACCTTTTCAGTTGGTTGTCCGTTTTACAAATTTTAGATCTTTTTGCGCCTGTTGGAAGTTTTCACAATCGTTGGACCCTTTTCACTCGTTGAAAATACCATTTAATGACCCTTTTTAGAACTTTTAACACTAGTTGATATTTTAAAATTTGCTTGATCCATTTATGGTTACTTTGTCTCGGCTATTAACTGAACTTCGCTGGATAGTTCCTGGTGAGCATCCTAAACGTAACCAGCAACCAGCAACTGTCAGAATTGGAAAAGCAACTGTCAAATCATATAGATTTGTAATCTAGAACTGTCATCTACATTCCCCGACAAATTGGTGAGACAAAATGCAATTTTTGCAATTTCTACTCTATGTCACCCCTATAGATTCGAATCCCCCCTTTCACCCCGAATCAATGTTGGATTTGTAGTTCTATCATTTCTCCTTCAAAATCATGCATTCAACATTGAATTGGGGGTGGAGGGGGAAGTTATTTTTTAAATGAAAGAGAAAAGATAAACTTTCCTTGAAAAGTCTCAACCATTTTTGTCCGGGATTTGTCATCCAGTTATGCAGTGCAGAGCTAAAAGCACGGAGAGGATGCGATAAACGAGAATAACCGACTGAACGTGATTTACTAAAACAATACTGTGATTTTGAACAACATATTCTTAGCAACCAAGTTCTTTATGCATTTGGACTTTGGAATTTTCTTCTTGGGAAAATGGACAGATTCCCCATCAGATCTCCGTTGCACACTCAGGGATATTCGTTATCGAAAAAGGATTTTTCGTGGGATCTCAGAATTGGTGGAGTATTAATCATCATCAAAAATTGGTATCTATTCTGTTCACTAACAAACTAAAATATAGTTGACTTAGTTTGATAAACATAATTAAAAGATAGAAGTTACTGTTTTGTAGTTCTTTACAAGATTACTTGCAAAAAACATGAAGTGCAAACCAAAAAAATGTATATGATCATTTAAAAATTCCGTTTATAAAAGCAGTTTAAAACATTTTCTAATCCAATTCTCCAAGGGCAAACTATCCAAGAAATGCACAACGAAAAAACAAATAACCAGATTGATAATAATTATTGATCTAGCTAAATCCTAGAAATTGTATTATGAACAAATATCATCCCAAACCTCCATTTCGTATCGGTGAATTTTTTGTTTTCCACTTAATCATTGAATTCGCCAATGTAAACACGTTATCTTACGGTGATAAGAACGCTTTTTGTTTCAAAGAGTCCCAAGTAGTATCTCATTTTACTCACCTGTCGACAGACTGAGAAAACATGGATTGATAAAGGTGCAAGTTATGACAAATATAAAAGAAATCTTTTACATAAACAGTGCTATTCAGACACACCCTTCAACAAAGAGTTGATAGCGTCGACCTCAAGTGAGAATAAGCACTATTCGGTGATAAGCACTATTGCCAATGAGAAAAAACACTTGTCAATCGAAAGGCCCTTTCAAAAACTGTTTACTTTCTGAACATAATGAGAAAAGCATGTTCATTGACATAGAGATGCCTTGTAAATCGGATTTGCATAGATAACAATTAAAAATACACATGTATCTTATTTAATGTATTTTAATGCGTTAAGAATAAAAGACTAACATTGTATGCAAACATTCATAATTGAAAAGAAAATCCTTATGATCAGCTGTCGAGGGTTTTTATTGTGGATTTAAAATGAGACAATTCCGATATTCGAGGCCAAGGTAATATGTTGAGATGCCGCGCATTTTAGAGGCATTAAAAACGATTCGGAACGTCTAGCTACTATTTTAAATAAATATAACAGATCTATTTTATGATTGCCTCTTAGTACAGACACAAACTTCCAGACATAAAAAGGCTATTTTCAATAAACATCACCAAGCGACTGTTTTGGGGATGATTGCACTAAATGCAAGTTTATCGCAAAAGGAGTATACCCAGAACTGGATGAATGTAACAAAGCAATTTTGCTGCCTGATAAATTCGAAAACGTCTTCATTCTTTATTATGTTAGAAAAAAAATAGAAAGACATCTCTAAGAATGTCTGTACTTTACCAAATCATTATTTCGTGAGCAAAATATCTGTCTTGTATATTCTTGGCAAAATGTCAGTCTTGTATGCGAGACCAATAGTCACTGCTGTCGCAATGCAAAAAATAATACGATTCAGAGGCTATCAATTGTACATCTTCTTCCCTTGAAAAAAAGCTTCCTACTGTCAACAAAAGACAACGCTGGGCAAGATGAGGCAATTTGAAGAAAATCTGAAAATCAACTGAACTTATTGAGATAAAATTACAAAGTCTCCGCAGGAATTCGTTTTTTCAAGTGACGGCAGGTGCAAGAGCTCCACGAGCCAATAACCTCTTGATCTGAATACCCAGTGTCTTAACGGGATTTTAGCTTGCCAAAAGCTAGAACATTGAATCATCTAGGATAGAAGTAGCAAATGCCCCGATGTTTTTCATCGAGAGCAAAAGTTTGCTTGTATGTAGTTACAGAAATAGAGATTTGAAAATATGAAATATTTGGAGATTAACTCTAATTGCAGTGAAAAGGATTTGACAAAAAGCGTGAAAAAACTAGAGGGGGATCTTTAGATTATCTACTGCATGAATGTAGCAATGAAGATGCAAACAGATGAAGACATAAAAGAGTATTTAACCTGAGCATAAGTATGACAGGTTAATAGTGAGTCAGAAAAGGCATTTGAATTACAGGGCTTCAGCGAGATTGCAGAATCAGTAACCCCGATGCCGACGTCTTCGGTTAAAAATTTTTTTTCCAGAATACAAGCAATATTTATTCATGGGTCAAATTCTGCTTTTGACTTTCTCACCATATTTGCAAGCCAACCAATAAGAAAAAATTACGCACTTACTGTAACTTAAATGACTAAGCAAAAGTTACCAAAATTGAAATGAAACGCTTCGGATGAAAATATATCGTTTTTGTCAATGCACGAATACTCGTATTTAAGTATTACAGAATAAACCCGTAACAATCTGACCTTAAATAAAGGAGGCTTGTGGGAGTCACCTTTTGGCTGAATTGCGTTTGTAGGTTTATAGGTTTATTGAAAATAATTTAAAACGAAGTTGCTCTATTTTTCTGTGCTTTAAACTGTAATGCTCTATCTTGTTGAACAGTGCCACAGCCAAAACTTAATGAAATCGGCGTTAAAAATCAAGATATGGACCGTTCAATCGTTCAATCGAGGTAACAAAAAGCGTTTAAGGGTATTTACACACTCTACTGAGCTTTTTTACTGCAAGTTTTTGCAACTGAGATAACGTTATCAACCGCACCCAAACGATAGAACTTTCGTAAAGGCCTTATCTTAAAACATAATGTTTCAAGCAAGCAGGTTACATGGTAGATTTGTAAGCTGTTGCATTGTCCAGAAAATGGTAACAGTCTGGGCCTATCCAAAACAACTGTGCTGTTGAGCTTTCAAACATGGCATTAGAAGTTCGTCTGCAAAATTAGCTATTTCGAGTCTGGTATTACTTGTGTGAATGTTCTGCTGGCCATTTCGCCCATTTAAATAAGCTCATTGCGTAGAGAGATCTTCTTAGCAACACCAACAGCACTGTGACGGAAAACAAGCACATTTGGACGTCATTTTAACATTGAGCTGACGGTAACAAGGCCTAAACTGGCGCGTCAATGTTGTCAACAAGCCGCTATGTTTCGGTGAATATTTCGTTTCAAATCGTCTCCTTAGAGTCACCAAAATCAGTTTTTCTTTCTACAAGTGGAGCACAAGACCTACTTTAACAAAGTAACTAACACCACCACCATAATCATCGCTTCCAATAAATCTGACTTTGAACGAAAGCAAACTCACAGTAGTCTCTCCTTGGCTCTCTCATTTCTGTTAATGAATTACTTTTCCTGTAATGAATTACTTTATCCTTGAATGGAATGTTACTTCTGCTCAAAGCAGTATTTTTCCAAAGCCATGAAAATTTAAAAAAATAAATCATGACCCGTAAAGAAAGCGTTCTCTTACCCCTCCACATCCCACTAGCTGCCGTTGTTGCAGAATTTTTCTGACGTTGTTTTGTTTGTGGACTTTGGTTCAAAGTAATTCTTGTAATCTACAAGATTGTTTATGAAATTTTGGAGCAGATATAAATCCTTTATGTAGCGAAAAAATGGGAAGGCTGTGGTCCATCTTCCGCCCCCTCCCCTTCCCCTTGTGACCCAGGTCCTGTAAATACATATAAAAGTGAATCAAACAATTTGGTGCGTAGAACAGGAAATTTTGAAGTTGCAACTTTGAACTTCACGTTTAAACAATCACCATGCACCTGTTTGCACTATATATTCAGGATATTGAGCAATCAATACCAAACCAGTAGATAGCGATTTGTAAATGCTTGAATAGATATTAAAATTTCTGTTTAATTAATGGACGGTGATTTCCCGCGTTCAGAAGAATTATTTGATGTGCCACCTGCATGTAAATTGGGACAGTGACAACCACATTGCTGAAAAATCTCAAGATTAATAAAGTATAGATCCAATCTCACGGATAGCTTGAAATTGAGCAAAAATTCCAAAAGGAGAATAGAAAAAAGCGGAATGTAAAAGGGGAATGGTATCCAGCAGAAGCGTTATCAAAGCTTTGCAGAAAGACTTTCAGCAGAAATTTAAGAGCTATTTTGTGGAAAAGAAAGAATTTGCAGCAAAGTTTTCATTCATTCCCAGAGACAAGAAATTTAATATTACAAAAATTAAAGACTAAAAGGTTCAAAGTGGAATTCCCTGAGTCATAGAAACCTTAACCTAAAGACCTCAGCTTTTTAGATATATGAAATGGAAGTGTCATTTTCTGAATGATTGTTGTGAGTAGCCCAGAGGTGCAGTGTATGTAGGGTTGTGAATTGTTGCTTCGAGGCCCTTCTTTGAAGGAAAATATATATTTTATATAAGGGAACGACAAACCTTTCAACACCGGTACACTAAAGAACAATGCAAGGGTCAAGCTAGGTTGGCCTTTCTTAGAAAGATATGATACACCCCCGGTTTAATAGGAGAGTAATACTTGTTACGATATGCAAAAAGTTTCACGTATCTTCCAATAAATAGTATTTTCAAATCAATAAAACTAAAACAAATTGAAAAATTTTCCTATTGTAACTTGCCGGTGACCAAATTTTTAGGTATTAAAACCTTCAAATAACAACAACAGCTTCTTTAAAAAATATTTATCGCGGTGTTCAGCAGATGCTGGAGGATCTGCATTAGGACCATTGTTTTTGGCGTACAGCATTGCCCTTGCTGGGGTATTCCTTAGCATTTTGATGTGGGCGAAACGTCTCGATTTGTAGTCAAACAGGAATTCAAATAAAACAAAGAATTGCATCAAACGTGGAAAGAAACAAGTAGGTCATCAAATCTATCGTATAAAATGATTTTGACAGAAAAACTTAGCATGGTGTGATACTTTGCATCATGACAAGGCAGTCAAGATGACCATGAGGAGGAAGTTGAAAGATGTGATCATGGGCACAGCTTTTTGTGCCTTCTCGTAGAGGCAAAGAAATCTTTTTATAATGATTTCTCAAAGCATGTGTATTGGAAGGATTTCTCTAATTATGCAAACTGCCATAAGACGTTGCAGCGAAACATCATTGTTGGATTTTGAAATTTAAGCTTTATGGCCGAATAAGCGTTCTAATTAGGCCATAGGTACCAACTGGTGTCGGTCTGGCAATCTCAAGACACAAACGCCATAATATTCAGCAATCCAAGACTACAGCTAATTCTTTCTGAATAACAAAAACAAATGGGAACATACTTTTCTAAATTATCTTTTCTTCTTTACTCATCTAAGGCCACTATTGAAACCATATGATCGTTACCGCAAGCAAAATCGATGACAGGCCCAGGGAGATTCACCTGGAAATGAAATAGTGAATTTATAAATCTCATATGTGGCAGACAAGTGCGGTTTCCAAATGATTATTGCATGAGTTATTACGCAATTAATACTAATATCATGTTTGTAAGGTTAAAACCATCAGGAAAACATGCTTTATAGCTACGTCACACACCTCGCAGTCATTCCAACATGACAACAGATAAATAAAAGAATGAGCGATAAATTCAAGATTTGAAGAAATCGAAGCAAAATACGATATCTTTCTTAGACATGTGAATCAAAAGAATAAGAAAGTGATAAAAATCTAATAAGATGGTAAGGCGTAATAAATAAAGACTTTTAGGGTGTGTAATCATCTTAAACATAGTAAATGATGCTAACTGAAATCAGCTGGAAATAATTAACTGCTTTAGATATGCAGCTGGAATTAGTCTCTGGTCTAAGATAGCGAGAGATAAATAAATCGAGTAGGAAAAGTCGTTGAAACATTACAAGTGATGTTGTGATCATGATCAAAGAAAGGATCATGCTGTACAAGATGTGAAACAATTCAAAACTAAACGTGGCAAAGAGATTCTGAAACCAGTGGCCGCAAATGTTTTTAACATTGTTGACAAGCGTAATCGGTACCCAGTTTGATCAAGTTGTGAAATTATCGCTACTTACTTCTCTAGGAAAATATTGGTCATTTGTATCTCCATGTCCAAGGCGACCATGGTTGCCTCTTCCCCATGTCAGCAGTTTTCTTGTATCTGGATAGAAATAAGACTACCAAGATAAGTTACAGCTTTGCACGAGAAAAAGACGGCGTGTATCAAATAATTATCTTTAAAGAATTGAATAGAATCCTGAGATCATATCTTCTAAAAAGCAACAAAGCTTTATGGTGAAATCCAATGTTGACAAAAAAGATAAATAGGTTCTGATTAAGTGTTTTACAAACACAAGAGGTCTCGTTGGTTACGGAAATGAAGGCACCCTTGCCACTTGGCTCCTAGTCCAGATTAAACAAAAAGACGTGTACTAGTGAGGCTCTGATACGGATTTGTAAAGACAGCGAGGTCCCTTTACAACAAGTGCAGTCAAAACACTTTTCAATGGCTACCAACGAGGAATGAATTCTCGTAGCAAAAATTTCGAATTTTGTTGCCACTGGCTGGTTATTTCCAAAGCAAATGTAAATATTATGCATATTTAAAAACCAGGTATGAAAGCTTGATACAGTCAGTTAACAAAATTGCGCGATAATACGTATTGATATTACTGAGGCATCAGTACCGAATGATTTTAATCAAACAAAACCTATTCACAATAGTGGGGTTGCAAAATATTCTCACAGACATCTGGTTACTTGACAGTTTAATTTACAAGCATGCAATTTACTAGCACTACTAGCACGTCTTTAGATCTTGGCTCGACAAAGTGCGCACTACTGCACTCAATTCAGTATAGTCGTTTGAATGTGACTTTATTTCAACTGTTCTCTCAAACCAGTGTAATTTAAGCTTCAACCAATATTTCATTTAAATGTGCAACAATAAAAAATTACTTTCAACTTTGTATAGAGTTAGCTTTAAAAACAGCTTGTGTTTTAACACAGAATCTAATGCTTTATGCAATTGTTTGAAAACTTAAGTAATATGTATACAATGAAAACTTAAAATAGGTTTTAGATATGCAGGGTTGGGCGAGTTTCTTTATCAGATCTAAATTATTAATTCGGTTGAATTGTACAAATACTTGATATAGGACATCAAGTTCTTAAAAGTGGCAAACAAAAGATTAAAAGCCATTTTGGTGTTTAATTCTCCAATGATCCATGGACGCAAGAAAAACTGATACTGCATAGGGATTAGAACGACAAAGACAAAGAAGCAATGCGCAACAAGAAGCCGCTTTTGCAAAGCCAGGAACAAATCAATCACCCCCCCCCCTTCCCTCTCTCTCTCGCCCACGTAGCAATGTTGGATTACTATGAATCGGGTTAGGATTTTAGAAAGCACTTTCTTTTGCCTTTTCTCTAAATCATCAACATTGTTCTAGGAGGAAGGGCGTGGAAGTAGTATTTTTTTCGGAAAAAGAATGAAAGATATAAAATGCAACGCAAATTGCTGGGTGTTCCAAGTACTTTTCGCAGGCATCGAAGCTGTTTCGCAAATATGAAATTGTTTCTACAAAACAAGGAACAGGTTTCGTTAAATACGGTATTGCTTTCTTTTAAACAAAGAACCGGTTTCGCAAAATATGGAATCATTTCTACAAATCAAGAAATCAGTTCTTCAAAAGTGGAATCGCTTCTAAACAACATAAATTTTAATCAACTAACAGTGAGGTCTAGATGACCTTTTAATTGTTGACGTGAAGGTATAGTTTGAAGATACTGAAAGCTTAAGTTACTGAAAAATAATTTTGGGAGAATCGATAAAATCGACTTAGGTTGGAACAGATGAAACGGAGCAAACAAAAGCACAAAAACCTTGCTCGGACCAACTAGTCTTTGGCATAAGTCTTAACCTTTTTTGCCAAGTTTGGAACTCTAGATAACTTCTTTTATCATCATTAGCATTTTAATGGTTGAAACAGCATATGACCTATGACCATTTTAGTGGTTGAAACAGCCAATGACGACACCTTATGATTAGAAAGCAAAGTTCAAAGTAACATATTTGACCTACCAGTAAGAGCAGCGATGTAATCTGCACTTCCAGATATTTTGACAATTTTTCCGAATGATTTGTCCAATTCCACTTTGCTGAAATCGTCAACATCAACATTTTCAGGTCCAAGGCCAAGTGCACCATAACCCTTGACGTAAACATCACCATCTGCAAAAAAAACAGCTTGAGTCAAAAAAAAAACAGCAAGAGCTCGCATCAAAGCAAATATTACTGTCACCAGACCAGCATCTCAGCAGTCGTAGTAATGACAATTTCAGCTACTTCTTTTCGAAACTTCATTCTTGGTAGTGTGATGTCAGTAAGGCATTAAACATATTTCCTTTGAAAGATCGTGTTTTCAGCGATTGGTTTTTCTCTATTTTCTTGACTGAACAGAAAGGTAACGTCCGATACTGTGATTAAAGCTGTCAGTTATGCTCACAAGGCAAAGAGATAGATAAAGCCGTTTTCCATTCCAAGAGAGAAAGAAGCTTTGAGTTAATAGGTTTGACTTGAATCTAGAAAGACTGAAAGCCACAACCCTTGTGCAAAGAAAACCACAACAAACATCACATGCTGGATGCAACTGGATAAAGTCATTAATTATCCAGCATTCCTGGAATTTGATGTGCTTAGAATACTTTTTGAGTGTTGGCATTTTCGCTGAGCGATACCGGAAGAAAATCTATACCAATGGAATGCGCATTTGTTTTTGCCTGGATTGCTGCATATACCGATATAATTTGAGTTAAACTTGATCTCGATCAAAATCTTATCCAACTCGCTAAATCTTAGCAAGGCCTGGACATGCCAGCTAAGCATGCGACCAATATATCGCACAATGTTCAATTTTCCTGATTAATATTTTAAAATCATCGATCTGTTTCATCAAAACTAGATCTATTTGTTTAAATTATAAAAAGTCGGCAAATAGCTGCTTAGGTTGCAGAGAATCATCCGACTCCATGTTATCAAACGCGACTGTGGAAGATTTAAAGAGAAAAATTGCCGATTGCTGGTTTAGCAGTTAAAGCATCTTAAATCGGTTTATCTGAAGGAATTATAACAATCATCGATAATTCGAGCAATTGAAAGTTTCCTGTTTGGTCTACACAATAAAAAACAGCGATGAAGTAACACCTGGCTCTCACGCAACAGATAATCAAACATTGTAGAAATAGCTGCCAAATACAGTTAGTTTTTAAAACAGATTTGAAAGCAGGTATATTTGTTTGACACTTTAAGCAAGAACAAGATGAATCAAAAAGACTTTTTTTCAAATTCTTCGAAAAGGTCTGCTTTGAGAATCTTACTTTCAATGTTGCTCGTCAATTTGTTGAAGACTCGGTAATTTCAAGAAACATGACGATGCCAAGAAGAACATTACCAACTCATTGGCAGAGAATCGATAACACAAGGCAGGCAAGGTTAAGCTTTAGGAAGCGGCTACATGATCCATTAGCAGATGAAGCAAAGGGGGATGATAATACACAAGACAGGCAAGAACAGTATGTCATAAAACTCAAGGAACAGGGCTAGAATTAAGTATTAACAAACATGGGAAGGGTAGTCTTTTGAAATACACACGTAGCTACTTATCAAGCAGACTGTCAAAACAGAAAATATGACCATTTCATTTGAATACGATAAAGAGATAACTAATCCCGTTTCTTCCACAACTACATTTCTAAATAAGCGCCTCTGCCACTGAAGATTTTGAAATAGCACGGAAACATATATTTCATTTAGAATCTTGACGCATTTTTGCCGCAGTGGGTATTCCTTCACAGCTAGAGAAAACGTGTCTCTAATGCAACCAACATGCTGTAAAAGTGGTTAAAATTCAGAACAGGAAACACTGAATAAGTAATTATATTCTTATCTGATCCAAAATAATAGGAAACTTCAGTTTGCTTGCCATTGATTCTTCTGTAATGAATGAGAGCCAGAAGAAAAAATTTTCTTTAAGCTCTTCACATAAAGAGCCACCCTATAGTGTCAGATATCCTATCGCAGGCTCTTGATGAATTTCACTGGATCGAAACTTAAATTATTTAATTGCATCCGTACAATAGAGTTGCTGCAATTGTCACCACAGACGATGCTTTGCCTAAGAACTGATGCAGTCTTGCCTCCTTCTTTTCTCTCCATGCTGAGAATCTATTTGAATCTTGAGAAACAAATCTTGGTATCTCTCCCCACGTCATCTCCTAGCCCACATACTCACAAGCGCTAATCGCGAAATGTTAAGCAACTAAAACAGTATAATTTTCAAAAAGAGAGGAACACTGCCACAAGACGTCCACCGGACTGTAAGAATCTTGCTATGAAGTGAAATGAATTGAATCTGTGAGAATAAACGACTCGAATCGATGAAATACAAAAAATGCTTTGGCGAATAATCGCTTAAAATGATAATATACAAATAAGATTGAATCAAACGGAGCTTCTTCAGAGTACATGTGATAAAAGCCCGGCATACCAAGGGAAAGTTGATTGTCTTCGGAGGA
The DNA here is from genome assembly GCF_057945365.1 of Rhopilema esculentum. Lineage (NCBI taxonomy): Eukaryota > Metazoa > Cnidaria > Scyphozoa > Rhizostomeae > Rhizostomatidae > Rhopilema > Rhopilema esculentum. The sequence goes on along the minus strand of NC_142819.1, from coordinate 5,532,716 downwards.
AGATCTGGTAGGGCTTGTTCTGTACGTATCATAAAAGCCAAGATGGGCTTGCCACAACGCAGTAACGATACAATGCATCAATGCAAATTACCTGATAGAATTGCTGAGAACGAGCCACCCGAGAAGACTTGACAAATATTTGGCAATACGCTGGAATTTAGCACCTGTGTTGGGACAGCAATCTAAAACAGAGAACAGATAGCAAATAGATTTCAAATGAATTGTTAACATTGAACTTACCAATTGCCGATTTCGAAATTTACAGAACGGTGAAAGAGGCATTTTGAGACCAAAAACCCTAAGTTCATAAATTCCAGTTAAGAGAACTATCATCCAGACCATACCATGTTAAGGACAGAGTTGTTTTTAGTACACGAATCATGTCATCGTAACTAATTTGTAAATAGGGTTGGAATTTTAGGTTTAAAATTACTATGAAATGGTTATGTTACTAACATTCATTCATTCATTCATTCATTCATTCATTCATTCATTCATTCATTCATTCATTCATTCATTCATTCATTCATTCATTCATTCATTCATTCATTCACTTAATTCATTCATTTATTTATTCATTCATTCTTTCATTCATTCATTCAATCATTCATTCATTCATTCATTCATTCATTCATTCATTCATTCATTCATTCATTCATTCATTCATTCATTCATTCATTCACTTAATTCATTCATTTATTTATTCATTCATTCATTCTTTCATTCATTCATTCAATCATTCATTCATTCATTCATTCATTCATTCAATCATTCATTCATTCATTCATTCATTCATACATTCATTCATTCATTCATTCATTCATTCATTCATTCATTCATTCATTCATTCATTCATTCATTCATACATACATTCATTCATTCATTCATTCATTCATTCATTCATTCGTATCTGGACCATAAATGACTGTGATAAGAAGGCAATTTCCACCGAATGCGGGCTCAAGACGTACACGGATAGTGTCTAACCCACAAATCTTGGCCTCCAGATTTTAACTATCAAACGTGTGTTCAAATACAAACTGCAGCCTACAGTTCCTATGTAAAAATTGTCTTCAGAGCAAACGCCAGGCAGCGCGTAAGACAGTAGTTCGTCATCAGATTGAAAACATCTGCATTCGAGCATCAACAACAACTCGACTTGTAGCGTTGAAAAAGATCTCTTCTTTAGATGACGAAATCGAAAAGTGATAGAAATCCGGGAAAATGTCGGGCAATTTTTTAAGAAATTTTTCTCGCGCATATAATTTCAGGTGCTTTTTAGACTTATTGATCGGAATCAGACTCTGTTGATAATTATTAACTTTGGGAATTATTATTGGGGAAAAAATCGCAAAACAATAAGCTATGTAGGAGTTTGGTGGAGATATTCCGACTTCTAAAAGGTTCCTGAGATCATTCACAAACAAAGTATTGGCAACATACTTTTTTAATGGGCTTTAATACATTTATACAAAAATTAACAGGCTTCATATATACTGCACAGTGAATCTAAAATCACGGCATGGAAATTTCCCACGACACACAAAGATCATGTCCTGCACTCTTTCTGTCAATGACTTGCGCTGAAAGCAGCCAAACTTTCAATTGGCTCTTGACAGTAAACCAGTTGCAAATACAAAGGTTTTGATTGGTCAACAGGTAAATACAGGCTGGATGGACCGTGAGGATTCGAAATAGTTCTCAAAACAAACCAAATTGCTATTCAAGCAAATAAACCTTAAGCTTTAGAATAAATACGAGGGAATAATCTAAGATTTTCCCAGAGGAAATCATTGGATAAGGCAATCCCTATTTAAATCTGGGTTATGGAAATTGCAAGAAACTGCTATCATTGTTGATAAAATGCTAGCAAAATAGACAGCTAGTCTTTATATGTCGCTACATATACAATAGTTTAAAACTGTTATTTTATTCAAATATTGTTATTTTCTAGCAAAAAGCATTCGCAGGTGATGCTATGAGATCAAAATACACTTAAGCAGAGAGGTAACAGCGATTTTTTTCCTTAGTCCCACTTAGAGATGCAAAAAAGATCTCACATAACATAAATAATTTGAACGGAAATTTGAATGGATGCGAAGTTTGGCCTAAAAAGGCGGTGTAGCATATGGCATTCTAGTGGCGTAGAAAACATAGCCATTCTGAGCAGCAAGATGCGATTTATTAGACTCTGAAAAGTAAGGATGGTAAAAAGTATAATAACAAACCCAGACGAAAATCCTTTTAATAGAATCTTTATTCAAGGCCTTCAAACAGTTGTAACGCTTTCAACAAACTTTTATTTGTATATCAAAACACTTTTTATTCTTCTGTTCAAAATATCAGAAGCGATTCTCCGTTTCAAAACTGAATATAGATTGAGATAATGTCTCCTTTTGCACTTTATAGTTCCTAAAATTTGTCAAAGTTTATGTCTTCCACATTCTTACATTGTGTGATATTAATCTCTGGCATTTTTCCTTTGGCAGCGAAGAATCATGAAAAATAGATGCAAGTAGTACAAGAGCGGTAGAAATGCTAGAGGAGCTGATGCACCTGTCGTCATCTAAGAAGAGTTCATCTTGTTATGCCCAAGCATCATCATCTCATTGCGCGCGCTAAAATGCCAGCATACTGACGACAAACGACGTTGACGGCGTTTTAACTCAAACGAAAATCAGAGAGATCTTTTCCGAAATTCACTGCAAAGGCAGCGACAATGTTCGCTTCACTGGCTTATGGAGGTGCTCTCTATGAAAATGCAAAATCACCGGAACACAGGCGAACTAAAAGAAGCAGTTAATAATTTTCCGCAGGACTAAGTCGCATTTGTCTACAGTCTACTTTTGATTTTCTTATCAAGGCGATTACAAACTGACAGTTCAATATGGTCTCATCCACATATCACATGGGCATTTAGGAAGCGGAGTGCTCTATAAACCAGCATGTACCTATAATTTTGTGCTAAACAGAAATGAATAACCACGCAGCTATATGTTTGCCGAGGGAAAAGATGCTAATATACCCGAGCTTTTGCGAAATCCGAAATCCATCCACTCACATTGGACGGATGTTCAGATAGGTCGTTCTTTTCATATGTGGGACCCTGGTCCCTGCCGGTCCGAGATAAAATCGCTTGGTTAACAAAGCAACAGATTCAAAAATACTTCTAGAATAAGATTCATCGTTACCTGTTGTGATGTACTTGAGTACACCAAACTTTGTATATAATGATAAGGACTTGCCTTTAGAAGCCACGGTTCCAAGCTTACTTCACTATTCTAAACCTATGTTATGGCGACGTACTTCATACCAACTACCAGTTCACCAGATGCTTGCCTACTTTAGCACTGTCTACGCCTAAATGACGCCAAGACAACTGAGCACAAACCTGTTTGTCACCGATTTTCTTTGAAATCTGTCCTAGCTCGTTGTTTCCCCATCCATAGACGCTCCCATTACCTGAAAGGTAGTAAAATTTCATTAAGAGACCATGACAAACGAAGTAAGATTGAGAAGCGAAAGTTGATGGGGAACGTCATAGAATGCACAAGTTTAATACAACTCTGGAGCGTGGTGCATGGAGAAAGAAACCTTTCTACAAACAATGATTCGATAATAAGACTGTCTAAAACTTATGAATAAACATGCTCTACTTTATGTATTCACGGCCTGATATTTTCTAATTTACTGTCTTTTGTAAAAGTCTACCTAACTGTTAAAGAGAAGAACGACAATATTCGACGAGAAGGAGAATTCAAAAACATCGAGTACTTGTACGTTCTGTCCATTCTTTTCCTGCCAAAATTTTAAAACTTTTCTGGAAACAGTTAAAAAGAGCTTGATCTAGGTGTGGTAACTGAAAAATTTTGGTTTCGGGGTACAACCGTTTTACATGGTTTGTGGAAACTCACCAGTAAGAGCTAGACAAGCATCAGTTGTTGTTGAAACTTGTGATATCCATTCGTTATTAATATGCCCCGCAACTTGTGTAAAACCGTATTGACACTCATGGTGACCAAGGCCTGAGAAAAAATAGCATTAATGTAAAACATAAAGAAGATTTCCCAGTGTTGGTTAGAAAATTTTTCACTCCAAAAGTCACTTCTCACTGCAATGAATCATCCAAACTATGCACTATCCAGATAGTCTGTTAAGAATTCCAGAAACCCATCCAGAAGTTTATCGGGACTTCATAAAAGGAATTTTTGGCATCAAATGGGAACTCTTTTTCAAGAAACCGAATTGAAAAAACCTTGGAGCAAACGAGCAATGCTGATGCAGCATGTTAGAGAAAAGGTACTGCACCAATGACAAATTCGATTTCGGCATGGCAACGTTGGGCTTAGTCTCATTTCTTGAGGACATCAGTGATATCAAAGATTTTGTATTCTCTTGGCACGAATGGTAAGAAAGACGTAACCCTTGACTTGAAACAACATAGAATCAAAATAGACGATATGCATTTGGGGTTATTGAAAGACATGATCAAAGACACAATGAACCATTTTGACCTAGACCTTGATCCATCTCATTTCCACCAGCACTGGAAAAGCTGCAAAGGAATGCACCTAAAATTGTCTGTTGTCGGTCAAAGAGAATGGAGAGGCAGCTCTCAAAAGGTTTGTTGAAAGAATGCCTTGCACAGCCAGAAAGATTTGAAAAGAGAATATCATAGCTTAAGCTATTTACAACCGAAAGTATAAAGTGATGTGTTAAAGTTGGCCAGAAGGCAACAGCAGTAACTCTTGTTCGAGGTTTGTATGGGAGTATTCTGTATCTTTCACTTCAGAAAAAGGTTGACATTGGTGTTGTGTTGGCCTACCCACTAACACCGGTACCATTGTCACAGTGTCATGAAGATGGTACAATGATGAAAACACCAAAATCTGAATTTTTATACTACCTCGAATCACGCGCTGTGACAATTCCTCCTGTAGAAGTAGACGTTTAATTATCGATGCAATGTTTCACCTCTTTATGTATTCAAATTTACCAATTTATTTTGGAAGAGTGGCTGAATACATTCTCAAAAGATTTCTTGACACCACTGCATCGTCTGTACTCTTTGTGTCTGACAAATGGGTGCAGCCTTCAATCAAAGATATCGAGAGAGAAACACAAGAAATGAGAACAGAACACATTTTCAGATCAATGGTCCTTCACAAAAACGTCAAAGCATTTGGAGAGTTTTATTGAAAAATCCAAGTTTCAAGGAGGCACTGAATCAATTTCTGACATCATTATGGAAAAATCAAAGGTTTACTGCGATATTTGCAAAAAGGTACTCTATGCCAACTGTGATGATAATTGCTATTGATACGCTGTTATTGAAGGAAAAGTAGAGCAAAAACAGATTGAACACCTTCAAAAAAAAGAAGATGATGAGAGAATGTTAACTCATATTGGCGCGATACGCTGACCAGCAAATGTTGTTGTGCGCACGGTAGACACAGACTGCTTGGTAATAGCAATCGGAACTACGTCAGAGATGAATGAGTCGGTGCACATTTTGTTAGAGCTGGGACAGCAGTCAAAACAACAACTTGAGATACGTTAGTGATGATCAGCTTTATGCCAGTCTGGGGCGTTCTTTTTCCATGGCAGTACTCGCATATCCTGCAATCACTGGGTGTAATTACACAGATGCTTTTCACAGGAAAGGAAAAATAAGATCTTTAAGGCTTTTAGAAAAAAGAAAAGATGCCCAGGAAACATTCTGCAAAATGAGTTCTGCAAACAGGATAACAGATAGTATTGTCAATCCATTGAAAAATTCTGTTTGTGCCATGTATGGACAATCCACACTGAATAGCGCCAATGAGGCACGCCTGCAAATTTTCTTGGATGAGTACAAGCCAAGACGGGGTGATGCAGACAAAACAGAAGTAAAAAAATGTCGTTTTGTCGATCTGTGTTGGTGGATAAGGGCAAAAGAACTGTTTTCATTGCTAGACGATGGTTGATTTCCATTGAACAAGAGTTGCTAGAAAGACGAGAAATTGATTGTGAATGGATTCTGGGTGATAGCACCTTTCATATACAGTGGTATCTAGGCGATGCTGCTCCAAGAAGTATTGAAATTGTGGAGAATAACTAAGAATTTGACCAGAATTTGTGATTCTGAGAATGAATAAAGCGCGAGTGACGAACAGTGAAAATGAAAGTGACAACGATGAAGAGTAACACTAACTAGAATAATGATGTCTTAAATATGTGTTTATTTTATGTTAAATCCCTTTGTAACAGACCTCTGTAGCAAATGTGTGTGACCTGAATGAAACCACCATAGTTTCTGGTAAGTTATGACACTTTTGTTGCCTACTATCATGCCAACCCCTGCCAAAATGATTTTACTAATGTACCTTATGGAGAGAATTTTCTTTTTTTGGAGAGGGGGGTTATCAAGGGAGCTGACTTCGTGTTACCAACTAAATTTTTGGTATGTTTTGTTACTTTCTCTAACATTGGTGTTTCCCTTACACCCTGGTAAATTTTCAGACCTGAAACTTTTGAGATAAAAAATTTCTCTGGGGTAATATTTGGGAGGCTATGGTACACAGACCCCCGGGTTTGGTTGAGCTGACCAGCATTTTTCTCACCCAAGTACACATACAAACAATAAAATAGGGTCAAACATTCTGTAAAGAAAAGGGTGAAATCGTCTATGGTGGGCTCAAGGACTATAATCTGAAATATAGTCAATGTCTTAATGATGCTTATATTCGATCACTTATAAACACAGAGCAAGCTGCTCTAGTTTCCCCCTCATAACTAACCCCATATAGATCATGGTGGTATTTCGAATTTCGACAATTCCAAAAAAACCTTTTCATTTGAGATTCTAAGCAATTAGATGTCGAATCTGAAGCTACAGGACAAAGAATTACTTCTTGTTGGACCTTTTCGGTTTCAGGAAAATTCCCCCTTGTTTTCATCTGGGCCTATTTCAAAAATGGTCTTAATGCAGCAGAACTCATTTAAATCCGGCCATGACAAAGAATGTTTAAGAAATCAACCAATAAACCATTGGGATGAGAAAAAGGCTGAAATATTAGCCTTCACTGATAAACGTGTATTTTTTGTGGTTCATTCTCGAAGCACTGCGGTGTTTCTTATTTGCTAGATTTTTAAAGGAACAGAAAGAGGGAAAATCACCTGTCTGTCCGTCAGCTCCAAGTCCAGTGGAATATATTTTACCATCAGTAGTTAAGACGAGACTGTTATCCAAGCCAGAACTAATCTGCGAAAAATTATAATCAACGTTATGACTGCTGATAAAGGAATGAATACCAGTCAGGAAGTACAGGTTGAGAAATGTACCCTAAGACAATCTAATTATCTTTCTGTTTTGATTAAAAATAAAATTTAGAATTTTCGGAATATCTCTCAGTAAAATCTAAGTGCATTTTACATATATCACAATTCTTTCCGATTAACGCCCTAGGTGTTAATTATATTTTGAAGAATCTGATACCCCTTTTATTACAGGGGAACATTTAAAAGAGGAAAATTTGTTTGCCGATAATGGAAAATTAAACTTGAGTTGCTACTTGTGAAAAAATATACAGAGAACATAGTTGGCTTCACATATAAGAATATTGGGTAAATCATTTAGTTGAATAAATGTACAGGCTATAATCTATTCTAATTGTGACTCCAGTGGTAAAATGGATAACAGTGCTACCTATCCAGACACATACAGGTTCGAGGCCACTGCTTGAATCTAGCAGCATTAAGAGACAAAAATGATAGAAATCAGGTAAGAGGTGATTAGACGAAACAGAAAATCAACACGATTGATATCCATGTCTTTAGAACTTTGTTAGGTTCTAAAGTAATCGCAAAATATTTAATGTTGCAGGGAAATGCAAAGGAGAAGTAGGGCATATAGTTTGTGTACTTTACTATGGGTGTAACCCCCCACACCCCCCATGCGACCGGCCCTGTGTACTTTAGTGATTTCAAATGAAAGAAATAGAATGCAATAATCAAATGAAAATTTATCCTCAAGAAGAGATGCATAAAATAGATAAATAAATGCAGCATCTTGACTTAAAAAAATGAAAAGGCTTTATCTCATAAATTGACTTATATAATTTTTCACTTATAAACAATTTGACTTATAAAATATAAAATGATTAGGTCCTTTTTGAATATTAAGTATATTTTCCTATATAAAGTATTGCATACGGAATTTACTGGAGGAAAACATTTTTTAGAGGGAGGTGTTTATATCTGTCTTTGTGTGGAAAGGAGAGGCATTCTTTAAAAAGCGATATTAACTTGAGGGTAGACGTTTATTTGAAAAAAGGTACTTATGCTAAAAACAAGAATTGTTTTTACGTACCTGTATTATGTTACCTGCATCAAAAGGCAAGAGAACTTTTTCTAAAGACTCTGTAAATCTTATATCACGCAATAGACCACATTGCCCTTGAACATTTGATCCAGATGCAAAAACTAAAAAAGAAGTAAAGACATTCCTATTAATAGCTACTAACTATTTTCAAAGGAATTCTACAGGCCAGACAGCATGGAAGCGGGACAATATCAGAACAATAAAAGTCTACTGTTAATCAGCTTTTCATTCAAAAAGCGTTCAGAGCTAGATGAGTCTGCAAAATATCGTAAGAAAGAGAGACGGATTTTGAGAGACCAAGATTCCGTTGAACAATAACTACTTTATATTCTGTCATTGCGTGTTTACACGAGAGCCCGGCAAAGATACCCAATACAAACATAGAATGGCTCAGTTGACTTCTATGCAGTTGTTCCCCTGTGAAGAAATGAAGATGTGATCCCAGCTGGTTAACTTGGTAGCTCGGAACTGAGCAATAAAGCAATTCAAGTTTACATACCTCCTTTATCTGTTAAAACCAAGCTGTGAGCTCTACCAGCAGAAATCCCTTTGACTGTTCCATCACAATCTTTCCTTATCGCTTAAATTTTTTAGACAAAAGAATTAATAAGTTTAGTAGTTCTACTAATTATAGATACTCAAATTGTACAAAAAAACTTCAAACTTCACAAGAAGACATTATGTCTGTTGTTTAGTGTGTGATGTCGTAAGGAGAGCTTTATATGTTTTGGTGCGTACGGCAGGACAGCATTAATTTGCAGCGCCATGTTCACTGCAAGACATTAGAATGCTTCCTGAATTTTTCTAGATGCCACGAAGTCAGGCAACTCCCTTAAATTACTGATAATGTGTTAAAAGTCTAGGGATTAATCAAGAACAATTCAATGTTGCATATTGGAAAAACAGGAGGCTTTGCCAAGAGGAAAAATATTTTATTTGATGTCCATATAGAGTCAAAGACATATTAAAAAATGGCCTTTGGGCCTAAAATTCAGCTCTAAGGTAATTTTCAAGAGGTATAAAATTTTGTTACATTATTTGTAATACAGCTGCTATAGATCACTTATCTACACAAATCTTTAGATTGTGGTGGTAAATAGAGAGTGACAAATACAGACAGAATCCAAGGCATTCATAGCTAACAACATTATTAATTTCCTTACAATCAATAGTCATTTTCATTTTATCGGTAATCTTGCTTTACTTTGTCGAAGGCCCAGCATGATAAACTCAGTTTTACCCGGTTCAAGACTCTAAAGAAGTGGTTAATTACCACTGCTATCTATAACATTTTCTATATCAGCTACAGTTTTGTCCAAAAAAGTTGCAAACATTGTGATTTTTATGTCTTGATCGGCTTGTGGAGAGACGAGAAAGAGCAAAGGACCCAAAACTGACCCTTGCAGCACACAGCTCAATGTTTTTCTTTTTCTTTACTTTCCCCCTATCGTAGCTGATGATTTGAAATACAACGTACAATAGTGTTTATGATGCCATAATGGGTTCTTAATGATGCCATAATTGTCATTCATTATAAAAAGGAGTCACGAGAGGTAGCATAATAGCAACTGTAGACTTAATTGGCTTTTATCAAAGAGTGATCTACTTGAAAAGTAGAAGCCTTTTCAATGTAAGGAGATTCTAGCAAAAATAATCGAGTTTGCACAATTACAGAGCACTTGTTTGAAGATGATGGTGCAATAGGTGAGCAAAATGCATTGGAACATGAAAAAGGATCCTTGACCTTGAAAAAAGTCAATAGACTGGAAAGTTTTATGTTTTGGCATATTTTCAGCACAGGACCTTCACAAATTTCCAACTGATTGAAAAAATTAGTACTTCAAGACTCTTAAGTTTGGATTATTAAGATTATCTTGAAAATAAAGTTAAATAATTTTATTTACAGTTCTTGGTGCAATTTCAACAAAATTTTGGTAGGTAGAACAGCATTGTTCTTAGTTGCTGCTCCCAGCTCACATCATAATCTGCAACTTGCACAAATAAGATGCAGGTTTATCAAATGTTGAATTTACTCTTTTCAATTGATATATAACTTTTTCTAAAAGAGGTTTTGTCAATTTGCCAATGAGAGGCTGATTAAAGTACATACCTTGATTTGACCTTTCCTGGTTACCAAGCTGACCAACTGAATTTAGACCAAATGCATAGACTGAAAAATTTGATCTGTTAGATAGAAATGTTGTTCCATAGCCACATCCTACCAGGTCTACCTAAAACAAATAATATTCCTATCCACCAAAAATATATGTACCAGTTTATAAAACATAAAAATATGTAAACAATTATAAGTTGTGTTTCCAGTCAAAATCAAGTATTTAAATCTTTTCTTAATTCAAGAGCAAAATTTTGTGAAGGGAATTGAAACAGATGCCAAAGTATCCAGTAACTGTAGATTGTTTACCAACTGGCAGGTGTTGAATGAAGTGATACCAGTGTGACTGGACATAAAATGTGTACTCTAAGCAAGCAGGTAGACTTCAAAACAAAAGATCTTGCATACATCAGAATCTGCAAGAAATTCAGTTTGAAGAATAGATTTCTGAATCCACATGCAAAAACAGACCTGTGTTTTTAAACATTAGAACTTCTAGAGAGCTAAAAGTTCCTCAGGCTAGTTTGTCTACCTTGGGGGTGACAAAATAAAAATTAACCAGTTGAACTAATGATCTCATAACCACATTTTTTGTATCTGATATTTTTGGTTATGTTTTATGCACATAAAACTTGGCCGCAATAATACAAAAAGTACAAATGTTTGCCATCGGTTTTAAGGCTAGGCCCATTCCATGGCCTATTCTTCTGGGCTTCCAACTATAATAGAACAATTCCAGTTGAAATAAGTAATTTATACTTCTTCATCCAAATCAAAGCTGGCAGGCTTTAAATGGGCATCTAAATTTTTATCTCTGCCAAGTTCTCCAGCATCATTTGAACCCCAGCCAAAAACAGTAGAGGATATTCCTCTGCTACATAGCACTATGTTTCTTCTTGACAAAATCACAAAAGCCTTCCCTGGACGAGAAAAAGAAAAGATTAGACACAATGATGGTTTTGTATTTTGCATTTGTTTCTTTCTAGTATTGAAACACTAAGAAGCTATGTTTATCAAGCAGTTTCTTGATCCTACCACTCAATGTAACACAACTACATCCCTTAACGCTTGAATTTGTACTCTGCAACACTAACCTCTGAGTCGACCCTACACTTTATCATGAAAGCCCATAGAAGATAAACTTTCCTGTCGAGGTCAATGTGGTATTTGGCCGTGCCATTTTGAGGGATACACTAGTTGTCATCTGACATTGAAATTGAAAAGATTTGGATGATTTTGATGGTGTGATCTTGTAAAATCAGAAAAAAAATTAGAAGAATGATTGCTTTATTTTGTAGCATTTGGGCAGCTGTTAATTTTAGGCAAAAATAATAATAAAAAGATCTGGAACAATGAAAAGCTGATATCCTTGATTTGGGTCCAGTAGTGCAGGAATGGATTCTTTATCCTTTCTGTTTTGTTATGCTGTCAGTTTCAATGAGTAATTATTTGTCCTAGTCAAGGCTATGTTGATTGAGCCAAAGTATTATTCTACCAACTTTAATATCTTTTTTTGCAGCAATTAAACATTTCTTTGTTGTTCGTGGGTAGTCATTTGCAATTGCAACCTCTCATGAATGTAGCCAGGCAATTTCTAAAATTCTATCTTTAGAAAAATTCACTGTGAAGGGATATTCTAGTATGCATCAGATTGATATTTTTGCCCTAGTTGTGTCATTTTCAGGCTTTGCCTTGTCTGTGTCGACCTGTTGGTTTCTTTGCTTCCTGTTTCTGTTGATGATGCATTCATCATTCCCATTGAACCAATACAAAATCCTTACCGAAATCCTTTTCATCAGAGATAATGGATTAAACTCTGTTGAAAAGAGTTCAGGTTCAGGTTCATTATATTTTAAATTCCACAACATACATTTCCACAAAATACTAAATAGAAAGACAGCAATTTAAAATAACAAACGATCATTATAACATTAAGATGTGGAACACAAATTATCTGTGGGATATGCATGTATGGGGAATAGTTTAAAGGAGGAACTCTCTCAGTAGCAAGCAGTGGCAGATTTAAGGGCGGGCAACTAGGGGCAGTTGCCCCTCCCTCACTGAGTTAAAGCAAGTCTGGCACCCCTTTTTGGAAACTGTGCGCCTCTTTTGAAGAATGAGAATCAGGTGAAAAAGTTTCTGAGACTTGTCAGTTAATTGACTTCAAGGAATACCACAAAGTATACAACAAATATTGTGATAATTCCCTTACAAAGTGGATAGAGAGCAAGAGTAAGGAAAACATTACGATCACACAACCACTGACCGGAGGAGGGTCCACAAAAAACAATAGAAGCTCATATGACACACACAAACCACGCCAACTTTCTATTGTTTTGTGAGGAAGGTTTGCCTTCTGGGATATTTTTGTCTGGAGGAAAGTTAACAACTTTTCTGGACTCTGTAAGAGAGCCTTCTGTCAGTTAGGATCTGAAATTGTTGTATACAGTGTACACTTGTCAAAAAATTTTCAGTGCCCCCACTACCAACTGCCCCTCCTTCAAATTTGCTCTTGATCTGCCCCTGGTAGCAAACCTAATCGAGGAGAGAGGCCCCCCTATACACAAATATATTTCAGCACTTCACAGATATCAAAATAAATATTACCAAAAATGAAACTCCGATTTCGGTAACTGGGAAGTGAAAAACCGTGTTTCCAGAAATTTCAAGGAGTAGTTGTCAATGTTTTTCGCCAGCAGATATGACTTCCATTTATAATGAAAGCGAACCAATGATACAGACTTTTGACTTACTCCAGGACTCAACACCAGAAAAACAAACAGATCTTAAGCCATATTGAAAAGAGTTTTTCTGGGTTAAGAAAATGTCGTTCTTCGAAGCCTTTCAAGTATCATGTTGATGGATAGACTTGATTGATTCAAAGTATGAGTGAAAGCAGACAGGCCAAGACTTATTGATACATTCATAGATAAGGATAGAGGTTTTTTTTGAAACAATTGAAGGTCACTGGGGCTGGAGGGACAACGCAACTGCCCTATAGTTAGTAAGTTAAAAGGTCCTGTGATAAGTTGCTGCTTCGAGTATTTGATGAAAGAAGATACAGGTTGTTGGTGAGCTTACATGGAAACAAATCTTTCTATAAGAGTAGTTAGTTGAAATTGGCAAGCCAAATCCAGATTTTTAAAAGACGAAAGTATGGCACTTTCACATTCGAAATTATTTTAAAAAATTGATAAATAAACGCTTGAAAACAATTGACGATCATCAGTCCCTTGCAAAGAACGTGCGACGATATACGGTATATGACTAGGAGAAAGCTCCAAAAAACACCATTCAAACCTATCGCAGATAGCAATAGTGCAAATAGAGAAGAAATATTCTTACTACTTTCTCGGAGAACCATAAAACAAAGACTCATTCCTCGGTGAAAGTTAGATACTACTAACCAGGGCTTCAATCTCAGGTCTCAGGTCTCACTCTACCGCACATGGCCAGAAAAAATAACGGGACATCTTTAGCTGGCCTCATTTTGGATATCCAAAAGGAGTCAAATGAAACATGAATAACAGTGAAATGGAGAAAACAGTACCTAACAACTAATAAATATTGGAATTACTGTTATCTTTTAAGAGAAATTTTAGAAAGCAACAAAATCTTTATGTCCAAAGCATGGATCAGTAGCAGGCTCTACATTCATAGCACTACATTCGTAGCAGGAAGAAAATTTTGTGCTGACAATGCCAGGCATTTGTCACAAAATTATCTCTCGTTATTATGGAAGGAGCAAAATTATAGTAGGAAGAAGAATCTTCTACACTATTCGTGCATTTTCAGGTGATAATTTGTGTCGTATCTTGCTAACAAATTCACATAATTTTACCCTGAAGCAAAGTCGATTTGATTCGTTAAACCAAGTCGGTTTGAAGGGGCGCTCATGATTTATGTTTCTACTTTTTGCCTCTGCTTCTCTGCAATCTATTAATTAACTGCTCGTCAGTGGCGGCTCTTGCTAATGGACATCTGGGGCAATGCCCCCTCAAAAAGATTCAAAGGAAATCTATGATATTCATATTTAATTTTGACGATAGTCTTACTGTGGTTAATTATATAAGTTTGTATCTCTTCTAGAAAAAGCTCCTTGCTATCCAGTCTCGTCCTTAGCCTCGCCTCTGGCCCGCTAGTGCCTTGAGCGATGATGTCATTTTACGGGCAAAGTTTTTTTGCCCCTAGCCGACATGCGCACAAGCTAATTTTTGACCTCGAGCATTGTGAAACGCGGCCTGTGATTGGCTTATTTGGAGGAATTCAGGGCAAGAAAAATTTTGCCCATAAAATGATATTATCGCTAAACAAAAACCACATCCATATATGCTTTTTCTTCTGCGCTCCATGATGATCAACATCGAACCATGAATACAGTGAAAAATTTGCAAACTCGACCTTTCTATCGATTATCGCAATATTGATGGTCTGCTCTCCCAATTGTGAAAGCCACGAGCGGCCACTGCTGCTCGTTCCAGCTCTAAATTTTATTCAAACACCGTGTGATTTTAAAACATTAAACAATCTGATGATGGCGTAGTTCATAGATTCATGAACCGCCAAATGCTTGGGTCATAAACAATTGAATCATGAAGGTAATGCAGTAGCAGAAGAGCTAATTGTATGGCTAACATCAGAGAAACATGCCACAGCAAATCAAGCATTTTTGGCCATTACAATCTACAGGCCATGCCAAGAGTACATGCTCCACACTGAAAAGTTTGGTCTGCACGGACAACACAATGATTTTTATCCTTCATTCCTCCTGTGCATGATTAAGAATCTGCCATAGATTCAGCTCGTGATATTTGTTTATCTGGTCATATTCCTGCAAATATTCCAGCATTTAAACTTCTAAATTCTGATATCAAGGAGAAACAAGGAATACATGTTATCTTTAAAAGCCTTTGCTTCAAATTCTGCGCATGATTTGGCTACATATTTGTAAAAGGTTTAACTGATATGATGATATAACTATGCAAAAAACAAAGTCAAGTACAAGTAATCCTCATGATTTAACTGATAAACTGTCACAGCCCTGTCACAGTGCTAAGGGTATCATTTTTCCACTTATGAACGGAACAGTTCAAAATCCATCTTGTGTGGTCATGCGGGTAATTCAACTGATGCTATTAACTGCTAACTTAAAAATTTCAAAGCCTCATGAAGTTGGTTTTCAATTGTCAAAGTTTCTAAACACTGTAAGGGATTAGTATAATGGAAATTGGCACACATGATAAAATGCAAAAAAGATTGTGTAATGTGAATGCAGCCTAAGACAATAGTTGACTTTTCTAGAGTAGAGCATGATTGTAGTCACATCTGATAAAAATAGGAAAGTTGGTGAGATGTATAAGTTTTTCTAGAACAAACAGAAACCTCAATTTGCATGCCCTTGTTGTTTAGTGTAAGGTTTTGTGAGTAGGGCAACCAGGTACCTTTGCATATGTGTTTACAAGAACTGTGATGTGATAGAAGTTGCTTGTGGTTGACAATAATTTTGATCAAGAAAAAGAACAAAAAAGACACTCAAGTAGAAATGACTTAAAAAGTTTACATGATACTATTGCTACCAAAATTTATTCTAGATTGAATTTAAATAGATATAAGTGCATTTCTCTTGCTATCAATGGAAATCAATCTGTTTCTGTCTTCTATTCGGCAAATAGTTCTATCAGTTTAACTATTTGCTCTTATCCTTAAGTAGGAACACACAAATATGACTATGATATGGTTGTAGTTGGAGGAGGATCTGGTGGCCTAGCATGCTCAAAAGAAGGTAAATGCTATTTGTTCTAATTGAGATTTTAGCATTACAAATCACTAGTACATTAGCTTCCTTGCAAGTCAGAATATTTGATCCAAGCTTTTTAATGCGAGAAATTGTATCAGTAAGTTTTGGTGATCAATCATCTTTTCCTTTACAAGTACAAATGTCAGTAATTTATGGCAAAAGCATTTCAAACGTACATTAAATAGTATTTGAAAACAAATAGATTATCCTAAGAAAGAATCATAAATTTGTGCTTGATACTGAAAGTATTGTGTCTTCTTTTATCAGCTGCACATTTTGGGAAAAAAGTTGCTGTGTTGGATTATGTAGATCCATCTTTTCAAGGTTTGTTTCTCTTTCTTGAAGTTGTAAACTGAAAGATCACATGCAAATCTACCATCCCTGTCAACCACCTTACAGTCAAAAGACAATATTTGAAAATCAAGATTCTCCAGCCTTATGATGCAGAAATATCGCTCCCCCTAAAAAAGGATTGGTTGAAAAGCTTTTTACTTAAAATCAAATTAAGGAGCCAATTTTCTATTAAAAAAGCCCATAGCTACAATGCCAAAATTGTGGGTACATTACTCTAAAAATTTCCATACTTTCTATGGCATTCCCCTCTCCTCTTTGAAGAAATGTTGAATAATAAGTGTTTCAGAGCTTAAAATTCATTCAGTGTGGCTCCAACAAATAACTTCAAAGGAATGAACAGATACCCATTATCATTAGATGTTAGACTCTGGAAGGGGGAATGGGCTGAAACATGAAATGTGTTTAGCAATTAAACTTTTGGGGGTCAAGGATTATGTGATGCAATGGTAGACTGCAGTGAAAATAGCAGAGAGGGTGCAGCAATGTTAAAATAAAAAATAAGCTCTAGTTCGTCATCTGAAAGAGCATTCAGCTGCAAGTTTGCTTTTCCATGAGTTTAAATGAAATAACAGTAGTTCTCATTTAGGAAATGAAAATAAATGGATTTGCAAAGTTTTCAGAAATTTAAAGCTCACAGCTTTAAGTGAATTATATGCGATACGGAAGTTGGCAAACTGAACTGCTAAACTGGAATGTGAAGATTATTATCGGTTTTAGTCAATAACTACTTTCTTTTTTATATTCTTGTCAGCATGCATGCATCAGTTTTATGTTGAAGGGATCTGACATATCCTGCAGTTATCCAAAAACAAATTGAAATGTTGTTGGGTTTTTAGCATATTTAAATGTTTTATCTTTCCAAGCATTGCAATTGTTTTGGCTGTGTTCTAGGTACAACGTGGGGTCTTGGTGGAACATGTGTTAATGTTGGCTGTATTCCAAAGAAGCTAATGCACCAAGCAGCATTGCTAGGAGAATCTGTGAGGGTAAGAAGCTCACACACAATTTATATAATAAAATATATTTTTCTTTATATAATGAAAATTACTGTTTACCGGTCTGTATTTCTATATATATATTAATATTAATTGCATTTTAATTTCTTGTAATATTTTAGTGCTATAGTAAAGCAAGAGTTAAATGAAACACCCAAAATTGATGTAACGTTCAATACGAGATGCTTCTAGCATGCTTCAAAGTCTTGTAAAGTGCTAGATACTGTAAATCAAAAGGAATCTATATCTACAGTTAAATTTTATCAATAAATGAACGTTTTTTTCATTTCTTTGTTCCAAGGCCCTGCTTCTTATTATTCCGTTTTCGTACGTCTCCGTTTTTGTATGTCTCCGTTTTCGGATCACTCCGTTTTCCTATTTTCATAGACCACTCTCATTACTCTGGCCCTCTCGGTTTTTGTCAAAAAGTAAACGAGCTGGTCCTGATACTCCCTATTCATCTGTTATCATATCTTTGTTCAAGCTTGTTTTGAAACAGAGAATGGATGACTCCGTATTCGATTGACTCGTTTTCCGAACTGCTCCCATCTCATCCGGGAGTGTGAGATTAGTGTGAAAATGTTTGCTGTTGAAGGTCAGAGCAGGAACATCTCAAAACTCACCATGTGACATTTACGTCGCAAGCAAATTGTTGTAGTAGATTTTATCACCCATAAACATTGGGGTCAAGACGGTCATGACGTGGAACGTTTCATTGGTCAATCTCTCCCACCAGAAATGCTAGATTTTGCTAATTTTGCTTTATTCTTAGCGAAAGTGTGCAAACATCACCGAAGTTTATTTATGCACACTTCCTTTCGACCTCATCAGTTAGGTCTTTAGGTACGATTTTAAGTTTTGTCATATCTATTATTTCTAAGATAAATTGTTGAACCCTTTACTACGAAAATGTTTATCTTATCGTTGCATATCTTTACAGGATGCAAAGAAATATGGTTGGAACATTCCTGAAAATTTTAACCATGATTGGTGAGGCAATTTCACAGGAATATTAATGTAAATCATTTTTTTTCGGACAACTAGATTTCAAATATCACCTTTCTTCACAACTGTATTAACATTTTTAACAAGATTTAAAAGCACAGGACTGTGGAAAGAGTATCAAACACACAGCAAAATTATGCACACAGCTAGATAAAAGTGTCATAGTATCATTTATAATGGAATTAATTCTAGATACTCTGAAAAAGTAAGATCCTAACATTCAGTGTTGTTGTTGTAGGCTTACCGTACCTCTTCACTATTTATTTTTTCGTTCGAATAATAATTTATTTTTTCACCAACCACGTCCCTCCCGACCCATGCCATACACATCTATCACCCAATTTAGCGGTATATAGGGTTGCAACATAATTCTTAATTAGAGTCTTTGGTTACAGTGGTAATTAATGGACTTGGTGTGGTTACAGTGCAAATTTCATGACTGCTTAAAAATGCAGTATGAGAATCGTACTGATTTATTAATAGAATTAACCTGTCGATTCCTAGTTCCATTACAATCAACGAGCGACTGAAATTCCTAGTGTAATATATTTGGAAAAAGAGAATGAATACATTTCCTTGATTTTAAACCGCCATGTGAGCAGATTTCAAAGCTGCTTATTTACATAGCTGTAACGAGATAAGAAGCATTACTGTGAGACAACTGTGGGACTTGATCAGAAGTAAAAAGCTAGGGCTGTTAAAAGCTAGGAGAGGCATCTGTTTTATTGAGTTTACTTGCCCAAGGCTTCGACTGCAGGAAATTTTTGAACAGAATTATTTGTCCGTTATTAAAGTGTCTGTTATTAGTAGGTTTATGTTAATTCAAACCTTTGTTAATTTGAGGTGTCCGTTAATGGAGATGTCCGTTGATTTGAGGCGTCCGTTAAGAGAAATTTCCATTGATGAGGGGTTGCTGTTTATGGGGACGTTCAATATTGAAAGATGTCTGTCAACAGGAGGTTTTCTGTCAATTGGAGGTGTCTATTATTGCGTTGTTTCTTATTGGGAGATGTCCGTTATTGGAGGTTTTACAATAGAGGAGTGAAATCCTTTTAATGCTCCATGTTATCAAATATTGCAATCGGTTCTTTCAGGTCCGTCCTCTCAGAAGCTGTGCAGAATCACATACACTCATTGAACTGGGGACACAGAGTGCAGCTGAAAACAAAGTACGATTGTTTTGAGTTTCTCTGAACACCGAATGAGGGTCTTAGCAGAAGTCTGATTTGAAAATGAAGTCAGCTAACAAAAGACTACCCTCTCCCTCATTTATATCTTCGAATTTCGTATTTTTCCTGTTAAAACCACACTTCAAACTAGAAAAATAATACTTGATCATCCGCTGAATTAATTTTATGCTTGGTTTTAAGTATATTACTTGTGGCAAGCTTTTGGCTTATAGAATAACATAAAATTGTTTGAAATTTCTATAAATCTACTGAAGAGAAAATTGAATTTCGAGGCAATATTATTGTCTTGTCTTAGTTTTAGATTTTCCTTTTAAGATGCAAAGTTTTGTTGTTATTCTGTGGATACCTATACCCCAAGCCTCATTTTTCTCTCGTCAAAAGATTTCGAAGGTCAAGGTAAATCTTCCGGAATTAAAGCAGCCACCATCCCCTGTACTTTTAGTATTTAGCTTTGTGTTTTGTTATGGTAATTTTTCTATTATAGATAATTTTTTATTTTCAGGTCTGTTGATTATATTAATGGCAAAGGCTCCTTTCTGGATCCTCATACTATAAAAGCTGTGACGAAAAATGGTCGAGAGGTAGTTAGCAATTATATGTATATAAAGCCCTGGTCAAACGATCCAACATTTCACCCAACAATTCGCCCAACATCAAGTTGGGTGAAATGATGGCTCGTGTGACCACCATGTTGGATCATCCAACATCATCATTTTTTATGTTGGATGAAATTTGACTGACTGAGGTAAAAAATTTTGGCAGGCGACATCCAACAATTCTATTGTTTTGAAGTGTTGGAAAATGTTTGGTGAAATGTTGGCACGGTTGACCACCAGCGTTGGATCACATTCTAACATCAAAGAAAAATGTTGGGTGAAATGTTGGATCGTTTGACCACCAGCGTTGGATCACATTCTAACATCAAAGAAAAATGTTGGGTGAAATGTTGGATCGTTTGACCATCAGCGTTGGATCACATTCTAACGTCAAAGAAAAATGTTGAGTGAAATGTTGGATCGTTTGACCACCAGCGTTGGATCACATGCTAACGTCAAAGAAAAATGTTGAGTGAAATGTTGGATCGTTTGACCACCAGCGTTGGATCACATTCTAACGTCAAAGAAAAATGTTGAGTGAAATGTTGGATCGTTTGACCACCAGCGTTGGATCACATTCTAACGTCAAAGAAAAATGTTGAGTGAAATGTTGGATCGTTTGACCACCAGCGTTGGATCACATTCTAACAAAAAAAAATGTTGGGTGAAATGTTGGGTGAAATGTTGGGTGAAATGTTGGATCGTTTGACCACCAGCGTTGGATCACATTTTAACAAAAAAAATGTTGGGTGAAATGTTGGGTGAAATGTTGGATCATTTGACCACCAGCGTTGGATCATATTCTAACATCAAAGAAAAATGTTGGGCGAAATGTTGGGTGAAATGTTGGATCGTTTGACCACCAGCGTTGGATCACATTCTAACGTCAAAGAAAAATGTTGGGCGAAATGTTGGATCGTTTGATCAGGGCTTAAAAACTTGCGAGTATATCATTATAAAGCTTTAAAGGTGTTTTACAGAACTTGCTTTGCAAATGTATTTTCTCAAGATCAGGGAATTCTGGATAGCGCAAGAAAAGGATCGATTGTTTTCAAAAAAGTATTGTATTGCTGATTATTATCTCACGTGAATACCTTTGGGTTAGGGTTTGGTCTTCAGCAACTTCAGAAGATTTTCTATATTTGATATTTTCAAATTGCAAGTAAACCTAGCCATAAGGGATCTCTTAATTAAAAAGCATATCCAAGATTGTTCTTGGAAACATGTTACCCTGTAAAGCAACGAAAAGTAATATAGCATTTCATTGTTGTCATTATTAAAGTGCTTGATTTTGCTTATTTCGAAAAGACAGACATTTCATAAATGGTAGGGGTGCTTTGAAACTTTCAACGAAGAACGTCTCGCCTCTCAGGCATGCAGAATCTCCTCGTTTATTTCAAGAATATAAACTACAGAGACAATCTCTCAAACCCAATGAAATAATGAAGAAGTCATTGTTTTCAATTCTGGCACATTATCTTTCTAATGCTCAATGCTTTGAACTGAGTTTTTCCATTTGAGTAAGTTTTTTCAAAAAAAAATTCATAGGGTTCTTTTGCCAATTTTTCTTAAATGGAACCAACAGAAAGTCAGTTCCTCTTACTAGCTTTTGTTTAACTTTTTGGGAATAGCTGAAAATTGTGCTTTAAGTATTTGTAAACGATACCTTTATCGTTATAATTCGATATTGATTTCTGACTACCATTTCAAGATTATTATCCGTTTGTAGCGTAACCACCGATACAGTTGGTGTTATTCTGCCCCAAATAACTGGTGTGCCGCGTAAAGAAAATAAAAAGCTTTTCTAAAATCGATCTTACTTTTTTGTGAAGAAACCTTGAAAATTCCCATTTTCGAATAGATTCAGATTTCATTTTCGATTGATTGAAAAGCCTTTGCGGTATCATTACCAAAACCTGGTTGTAGTGAAGTATGTAAATTGGATGAAATGTTAGTTTCAAGAGCCCCCAGGCTTTTGGCACAGAATTCTATGCTTTTGGTAAACATGTCTGTAGCCCGAGGCATGCTCAGGGATGACAGGAAAGCCGGTAACCTTTGTCTTGCCACTGTCACATCTAAGGGTATTGCCACTTAGACTGAAACTATTAAGGAAATTTAAAGAGAATCACATTTAAGGAGGTTCGCGTTCGTGACGTGGTATCGCTGGTTTTATAGGAATGACTACACTGTTAATCAAAAGCCAAGGTTGTGAAGACGATGAAAATTCATTTGACTTTTCTTCGTTAATTATTTCTCAAAACCAATTTTAAAAGCAAATCGATCATATAACAATAATTACTAATTTGTTGTCAGATTATAAAGGCTGATTGTTGTTAATAAATTTTTTCTTTAGTAAAATCTATCATTTTTTAAATACTTTTATTTTATTCTTATAAACAGAAAATAATTTCTGGTCAAAACATTGTTGTTGCTGTAGGCGGAAGACCACGCTTTCCAAATGTGAGTTTTTTCTCATCTAAATAATTGATGTATACATAAACATAAACATCTTTGTTTGTGTTGCGGATAATGATGTAGCTGTTCTACTGAAATGGGCCCTTGAACGTGAAATGTGTCGAGAATCTGAAAGTTTTCCAGGAAGATCAAGGGTTAAAACTTAACTTTAGACATGTTCTAGGGTTTCAATTATTGGTCTTCTTCAAATGTCACAGTGTTCGAAAAATTTTGCATCGACTTGGTAAATTCTTTTAGTTCATTCACATTTTTTCACGTTTAGCGGAGATTTTCATTAGTGTTTCCTTTTATTTGCATTTACTAATATGTTGATGTATTTCAGCCTTATGGCTAGTGATATGAACGTAAGATGGCAACTTCCTTATCTCATCTTGGGCTAATAGGAATTTTCTTGTCAGATTCCAGGGGCTAAAGAGTATTGTATCTCCAGTGATGATTTGTTTTGGTTGAAAAAGCCACCTGGGCGCACGTAAGCCTTTTTTGTCATAATATTTCTTTACTGTCAATTCTTTTAACTAACAGTTAATTGTCTTTTGTGACTACACTCATTTTTTAATAAGAAACAGCTTATAAGAAACGGTAGGCTCAGTTTTTCAAAAGTTAAGAAACAACCCTACCTAAAAAAGACTTTTATCACTTTTAACTAAAAAAGACTTATAAAAATTTTATTATTTGCAGTTTTAATCTTCCGAGTTGACACTCGAAACAGTCTTGACATTGAACACTTGACATGCAGTTTGCATTCATTCTCAGTAAATTGCACACTCAAGAAGTTTCCATTTAAAATTTTTTTTTGACTTCAACTTGACATTGATGAAGTTCAGTGAGCTTAACTGTTTACAGATCTCAAAAGAGTTGGCCATTCTGAGTGAACTATTTACTTTACCTTGTAAACACGTTTAAAAAAAATTCATTACCTAAGAAAACTAAGAAACATGTAAAAAACTATTGATAGCAAAATGGCCAGAAAATTTAAGAAACTGCCTACCATCACCACAGGGATGTAGTCGTAAAATTTTAACAAGGGGGGCTCTATGAAATTTCTAAGTTGCTCTTGCCATGTCATCATTGCAAATGGAAGCATGAGAGGGTTGATTTTTTTTCCAATCATTGGTTGAGCAGCCAGGTACATTGACTGTCTTGAGTGGTAGCAGAGATCAGAACATTGATACCATGTGAAGGGCTGGGGAAACTTCACTGCAAGTGAAGGGGCAAAATGATTATATTGCCCAGGGTTTCCATGATTGGCGGCGAGAAAAAGTTTGAGATATGACATTCTAAGGATGACCAGAAAATGCATTAAAAATATTTGCAACAATTGATAAGAAAGATCCTAGGCAGTATATTCATAAGCCTTTTTTCAATAATTATGACCAATTAGTTGGATTTCGAATCGACACATTATCTCTCGTGTTAAATAAAGCAGAGCAGATTTTGAACAGTGCTACTTAAAATGCCATGCAACTGTGTTATTATGTAGATTTAGAAAGCATTCAAAGTTTGCAGATATAGAAAATCAATTTTGAAATAAGAACAGAATTAAAAACACCCATGCTTGAAATTATCCAAAAAATTAAAACATTAGGTATCAGCAAAAATTGTATTGTTCTTATAAAAAGGTATTAAAAATAAGCAAGACAGAATCAAATAATAGCAACCGGTCAGTGATTCAGGCCGATAACCCTATTTCTAAATGCAACAACAAAAACCTACTGTCTATACAAAACTGCAACTAAACGTACTCAGTAAGAAATCATTCAATAATTTTATATCTATATATGTCAAACTTTGTGTACATTTTCATGTATAAAAAGCTTGGAATGTGTTTAAATCTATCAGTTGTATCTCTTTTCTATCTCTGGTTTAGTCGTACATGGCTGACCTGTGGTGAAGCAACAGTTCTCCACAGCTTTTATTGCGTTCCATGATTCTTGGCTATATCCAAGCAAAAACGATGAGGGTGTCTGAGGCCCCCCCACTTTTTTCGAAAATTTTAACAAGGGGGGCTGCGCCTCCTGAGCCCCCCACCACTACATCCCTGCATCACCGGACCTTAGTTTCTTATAGAAATAATACGTGTATGTTTCGAGGGTATGTTGATTGGTAATCCAGGAAAAACAACTTTTTTCGCATAGACTGTTCCAATTTTATCTAGACCTTGCAAAGCAAATATTGTTTGACATGAACACTGCGCAAAGAAAAGCCTTCTCAATCTCCAGTTTTTTCTTTACCGCCAGTAATTGATTTCTTAATTACGTGGCCACAAAACTAATACATTTTCATGGAAAAGGAAGGCCAATTCTGAGACGGGATTTATTCAAGTTCACACTGTCTAAAACATTAGAAAGAGAGTGATTGACGTTTTGGATTGTTCAATATCCGTCGTTAAACCTCTTGGGCTTCTTTTACATAGACCTGACAATATATTTTCGGATTAGAGAGCTTTTTAGTTGTATTTTCAATGTTCGAATCTCTACTTACCATTGAAAAGTTCTGGTGAAAAGTTTGTCACCCTTTTGTGGGTTTGAAAAGTCACCCTACTGCTTCTGTGCTCTTTGCCCAAAATAAATTCACCTGTCTACAAATGACCTATGCCCCCCTCTACCTCCCTAACTGCAAATGCATACAGCTAATGATAAAGCTGGATATGAATGGCATTGTCATCTGCACAAATCAGTCCTTAAAGAAAATAAAGTCACTTCAAGTCAAACCTTGCTATTATGATCAACAGCGTCAAGCAAGGACCGAGATACCTGGGGGGGGGCCTTGGCTCCCCAAAAAACTTGATTAGCATAAGTGAAATACTTTTCTTTTTTAAAATATGGCTATTGTTACACTTACTTATCAAGGCTGCCCCCCCCTCCCCTCCAACAAAAAGTTCTCTCTTTACCGTCAATAGTCTCATATTCATTTCAGACTCGTTGTTGGTGCAAGTTGTATCCTTTTGAAAATAACTTAGGTATGTGATTATTATCAGGGGTTAGTCGATGGCTATTAATATTTGCCTTAAAAATGTCTTTTAACTTGTACTATCGCCGCAAATTTGGCTTGTAATTTAACTGCCAGTTAGAACTGTACATCGTATTGGCGCTGAAGGGTTTATATCTGTTTGTAAATTCTGATTCCAGCCGTCCAATAGAGGTGTTTTGAATATGGAAATATGTTGTTGACGAGCAAAGACGAATTTACATTCGCTTGATATTGTTAGAAGGGATTATGACTAATCTAGTTTTTTAATAAAATGAGGTGAAGCTCCAAGTCTGTAAATACACAGCTTGAGCTAATAGACTCATTTCGTGAGCATATAAAAATACATTTGCGAAGTTCTTTGGAATTTTCATTAGGCACCAAAGATTAAACGCCGGTACGAGAAAGGAATATGGAAATCTTTCGTGTTTGTGAAATCTGTTTTGAGATCAAAGAAGACCACACTATAACGATAGAAGAGAATGCACTGACAATATTCTGCACGTGCTGCTCCTTCGGGGTGACAATAAGGATGATCATAACTGACGTCTGGAAAACAATTACGTGGTCTTGAATTTGGGCCCAGTAAAAAGTTTGTGTAAAGATTCTCTTTTGAGCGACTAAACCATCAAATTAAATGCACAGTTACTACCCTACTTGCAACTGAAGCATTGTCATTTTAAGCGATAATAAGTTTTGGGCAACATTTTTATAACTATTGCCTAGAACCTTATCTAATGAGCTTCAATGCCACTGGGCATTATCCGCAAGTAAGTTTCTTTAAAAAGGCCCTGCTATCGTTTCTTATTTTCCTGAACCAAGTAATTTGATTGCCTGGCGTTACTAGGGGTTTTCAACAGAAGTTGTGCAGTTAAATTTGTGTCTAATATTAACGTAAAGTTTGTAATGTTATAGTTTCGAAGCATCCTGTTTTGCAATAATTTTTCAATCCCTAGTAGAAGAATGCTTGAAAATGGTATGTTTTGCGTTTGTGGGCATTTCATTCCATGTCCTGAGAGACATCAAGGCTACCAAAGGTTTCAGATAACAAGAAAGTAAGGATTGGCAATCTTCTTATGGAGGAGAAGAAATCTGAAGAAATTGTAAAAGACGCTTTGGTGAGCTAAGCAGAGATTAAGATTTAATCAGAACACGGTATCAAAAGAGAATGAAATTGTTTTTGGGAAAAAGATTAATGGATACCACCCATAGATTGATAAAGATTTATCAGAGTGTCTTATGTTAACAATAGGAACCGTTTATTCCAACCGTGTTTCAAAAAACTTCTGTAGATAAGTGGGAAACACATTTTACCATGTATTCAAGCATTTCAATTGTACGCTAAAATGAATTCCATTAGAGTGTCAATGTTGTTATTCTGAAAACTTAAGTTCTTTTCAGTTGGATGGGTTGTTGTGGCATGGAGATATGGGTAAGGTCTCAGTATTGGTCAGGCGAAGCATGGTAAGAGCAGCGTATTTTAAATGGCCTTTCAGATATTCTTCCAATATTTACCTAAATTGCAAAATGTTTCCCCTAAAAATTTTTCAGGCTATCATTGAAAGATTTGCTATAGCTTTACTGCTTTCACACTTTGAATTTCCCGTTCCAACACATGAAAAAAACGGGGAAAACCTGAAATCACTTAAACACAGCGTTCTTAAACCGTGATTAGAAGATGAAGCATAGTGAGCTTCGATTATTGATAAGAATCTTGGCGCGTCGTTTTTAATTCACATTGAAGTAACCAATGCATAGCCTTCGGGTTTTAGCTCTTGGCAGCTGCTTTGGTGTCCATTCGTGTGGTAAAATGAAGAAGCTTAAGCCAAAGAAATAAGTCCAAAAAGAGTGATATTGACGTAAGGGAATGATCTCGGGGTTGTCACATCGTTATATAAATGTACTGGGTTTAGAACTTTATTTTTCATCGTTATGTGTATGCCTAAGATGATATAGAAGGTTAAAACTCAGATACATATGACTGTAAATATATTTGTTGCGCCAACTAGACAATGTATGGTCAGAAATTTATTTCGTATAGGGAAACCGCTATTTCTCTGTACGGACCCATGTGTTGGTACTCTATACAGAGCTTGTTATAGACCGTATCCAACTTCATGGTTGGGTTTCCCACCATCCTAAACCCAGAGAAAAAGGATATAATTTTCTTAACATATGACAGATGTATCTTTAGAATGTGCAGGATTTCTGAATGGTTTAGGATATGACACCTCCATTATGGTACGCTCCATACTGCTACGTGGATTTGATCAGGTGAGAAATGGTGCCGTGACCCGGTCTATTTGATTTGATTCAATAACGTAACTATTCAGAGTTTTAAGAAACAGTGGAAGGTTTGTCGTTTGTTGGCTTTATACTGTTTATGACTTATGTATTTTTGCTTGTAAACCATAGAATAGGTTACAACAAAAGGCAAAAAATTTTATGCAGTCTTACATTCAGTCAAATATTTTACATTACGTTTCTCAATGAAATGAAATTCTAATTGATAGATCTATAGAAACTAGAAATTCGAACATAAAGCGGTAACACAAACTATTTTCTATTCTTTAATCAATACATTTTATTGTCACGTCCTATGTGATTTCTAAATCTTCCATCTTTTCGTAGCAAATGGCTAGTTTCGTTGGCGAGCACATGGAAAGTCAGGGAATCAATTTCATAAAGAGTTCTGTCCCAAAACGCGTCGAGAGAATGAAAGATGGCAAACTGGAAGTGTTTTATGATAGCTATGAGTGGGGGGAAGAACATTCTGACGTCTTTGACACAGTTATTTTAGCAGTTGGTATGAGGTTTTAGTTGCTAAGGATAGAAAAAGAGCAGTCACTCTCTTTGGGCTGCCTTATGAATCTGTAACAGCTCCTCGCATGCGGCATTTTCTCAAAAATAGTTGTTTTGTCCATTCGTAAAAAAAGACTGGGTTATTTGGAGTCTAGTTAATATTTGCGCGTAGCAGGTTGTTGTAACAACATTCCTTTTAATGTTATGTTTTTTTTAACATTGGATTAGAGGCCATCTTGGCCAAGATACCTTAGCCAAGCCATATCGTGGAGACATCTTATTCACTCACCCACATTGCCACTTCTCCTATAACCTCTCGCCTTCCTAACGCTGGCCCTCTACTCCTGTCCCCAATCTGCTTTGAAACACCTTGTAGCTGTATATGTCTACTTGTGAAAATGTGCAACAACCTTATCTTCCAAGTAAAGTTTCAAAATGCCGTAATGGGTTACTTCTTAAAAGGCAACAACTTTACCAATCTACGAATGTATTCGCAAATTCGTTGGTAGCATGGTTTGTTGTATATTGCACTTCACCTCTCATCTCTTTTAGAGCGGATAAGTTTTGATCTTTTCATTTTGTCGAAAGTTAAAGCAATCTACTGTGCCTGACGTGAGACTTGCTCTTGCAGGTCGTGATCCTGTTACCAAAACCCTAGGACTCGAAAAAATTGGGGTAGAATTTGACAAATCGGGATATATTGTTTGTCAAAAGGATGAGCAGACCAGTGTTGAGAACGTTTATGCCATCGGTGATGTTATTCAGGTATTCTCATGTCGTACAATTTTCTACCTGCTTTTGCCTATAATGAGACTGGTTTATGCCTATAATTCTTTCATTTTGTAATTAATTTTTGTATATATCGGGAGACTGTTCCTATTCTCAAACAGGCCTTGATATCATTTGAAAGTTAATGTCAAGTTTCTTAACAGCTGTAAGCTTAGCAACTATAGGCTTTATCAAGGGTGCAATTACCACGTGGCTTCTGTGTGGAAATATTCGCCAGGCATGAAGCTTACGACTAAGACTTTTTAACGTGAAAAATCAATGATGTGAAATTTTAAGAATAAATCCTTACACAAAGATTGTCAAACCTGGACGATATGTACGGTTCAGGACAATAAGACATATATACTATATTTTAGTGCTCCTGTATGCTGTAAGAAGATCTTATGTGTTCATTTTTAGGACAGGCCTGAGCTAACACCCGTTGCTATAATGGCTGGCAAATTATTGGCAAAAAGGCTTTTTGATGGATCAACTGAGTTGATGGATTACGATAAGGTGTGTTTCTAGAAATTTTGTCTCGTTTTTTCTAATTTCTGATTGAAAAGGACAAAATGAGCTTAAGTATATGATACGCAAAGGCTTTTCAGCAGGGCTAGCTCCTAAGTTGGGCGGTTCATTATACGTAGACAATGACGTATCTATGATTATGAATATCTTTTGACGACTTACAAAGTACAATTTATGCATCCCGAAGTAATATCAAATTGTATTTGCATATCATACAGATACCAACGACTGTTTTCACCCCTCTTGAGTACAGCACTGTGGGATTGTCTGAAGAGAAAGCGGATGAGGTGCATGGTCATGATAATGTTGAGGTAAATTAATCTTCATTAACATACGACGCGATCATCATCAGTGGTAAAGTGTAACTCTGTCTTAACTATTACGTTTGTAGTGGCTGTCGGATTGCGTTAATCATTGGCTTCTTATTCCTTCCTTTTGATCGGCTTTTTTTGTTGTTGTTGAAATTAGGTTGTCTCAATTTAATCGTCCCTGATCGGTGCGTGTGGCACTGAGTCACGAAACCAAATGTACGACAGTTTTCACACAAGAATTTAAAATAGTTTGAATAGAATATATTTGCTTCTCGTTTCGTAGAAAAGCTTTGGACAAAATTTATGTTTTTATTCTACCAAATACGTTTACCGATCTGTCGCATAACTCCATTTTCATTTTGCTATGCATGTTTATCAGCAAATCAAGATCTAAGTAATACGTTCAATGTAATAAGAGAAATATTTTACCCCTGGGCCAGTCTTTCATCGGGTGTTTTTATTGTCGTTGTCGTTGGGTGTTTTTATTGTTTTGCCACGATATCAAAGTCACGTCAGCTCAAATACAGATGACCCTTAAGCGTATTTGCTTCGCATTAAAGTCTCGTCTTTAATGGGAAAGATACAACTCAGTGAAAAGATTGTCTACAAGACTTCTGGGTCTGGTAACTAAGAGGTCATCGTACAAAATGAAAGCTCTATGAAGAATTTGAAAACTCCTAACCGAATGGATTTATGTCCTTTTGAAACGGTATTGTTGCAGAGGAAACGGCAAAACATACTTTGTATATGTGGAAATATAGTTTACCCCTGAATTGTTCTAGTAACTTTTATTGTTGGCTATAAATTGAAATTAAAAATGTTGTCTGGAGTTTATGATAATGCAGCGACTGGATTAATTAATTAAAACACTTTCGGTTCTTTCATTAACATCATTTCTTTCTTGGTGCCGTTTTTTCATTTCAAAATTTAAAGCGTCTAAATTTTCAGTTCTTGTCAATGTCTGTAATTGTGTAGTTTAAACATGGTCTGAACACCAAAAGGACCTTGTTATAACCTGTGAATTTCATTTATGTTTGACGGTCATTCCAAATTTTGTATTTTTGAGACAGCTATTCGGACCTGTAAATGCTTTTAGTTTTTTAAAACTGCCCTTGACTTGCAGAATACTAAAGATAAATTTGTTTTAATACCTGCTATTTTTGCTATTACTTTATTTCATTGGTTTACAAACATATTCTGTTTGCCAGTACGTTATCAGTGACGTGTATCAATAGAAATACATGTTTTTATCAGAATTTACCTAATTTTCTTTTCCATCCCTAATAGTTGTTTAATAGCTTTTGAAACATTAATTGTGAGTCTCTTTTTGCCAGTTATAATCAAATCTTCATATACATCGTTTTTGGACGAAATAAAGACTGTTTGTAGAGGTCGATCAGCCATGCCCTCTGGTTTCTCAAGCCAGTACGATGAATTATTACTTTCTTATTTAAACAATATTTCGGGGTACCTTCAATTTTAGTCAATTTTAAACCAACGATGACGCGGACGTTGTTCTTTTCTTTTTGTTTGTACATTTGCAAGATGACTTGTTTTTCCATTTTAGTTATTTTTAATCATTGACAACCTGACACCAACAGCCAAATAAAATCAAATAAACCTAAAGTCATAATAGAAAGAGGATTTTGATTCGATTTTGATGTCACATATTCGGCTTGAGTGAAGTGTTGATTTGTCATCTGAAGTTATAAAATCCTTGAGAGTAGCTTTTCATCTGGAGATATTCATAGACATGAATCAATTACAAATGTTTGATTAAAAAATCTCATTTTAAAAAGCATAGAATCACCAACATTTAAACGAATTGAAGTCGTATGAGGTCATGAAAAGGTTCAGAATCTAGATATGTGTGCGGGACAACCGTAGCTAGGCAAACCATCAACAATGAATTGCTTTACAGGACGAGTTTGATTTCACTACGATGAATCATTTACACTCCGTGACATATGTATATTCAAAGTTGAATCACTATTCTAAGTCAAGTAATTGTTTGATCAGATAAAATAAAGAAAGAAGAGAAATTATTACTCATACGATACATTAATAGACTTTCTCGTTCTAGTTTGAAAATTTGAAAATTAATCGATGTATAATATTTTTCTCTCGAAGCTATCAACTATCGCATATTATCTTTTAGTTTGAGAGTTGTAAAAGGGAACTTAGAACCAGTACCGCCTCTCAGTGCCAAAGAAGCAATTTGTGGTACTTCGCTTGTAAGTTACTTCAGTGATGTAATGACTACCCTTGAATACCCGTAGCATAATGTATATTTATCGAACTATTTCTTGTCTTTAACATTTCTCATTATTCTTAGGTCTATCATGCATTCTACAAGCCTTTGGAGTACAGTATCCCTGATAAAGATGCATCGCAATGTTATATGAAGGTAATCAAAACTTACTTACTAATTTGCATTGCGATTAAGATAGACACCTCGATATAGTGACATTTGTGGGAAGTTCAATGTTCTGTTGTTTGAAGTTTGTGTTATTAAGAGCTGTGTGTTAGTTTAGGTTTCAATGTAGATTAAATCCTTTTCAACTATTGCCGGATGAAATTTCACGGATATTCTCATGATATAACGTTTATAGTGTACTGGTTTGACTCCGCAGTAACGAGATACAGAGCGTGTCAGATTCCAGCGACATTGTGCCAACAGAATGTCTATCAAATTTGAAGTGTTCCAATACAAAATTGACCCGCTAATTTGTGAGCAGGGCCTAATTGTAGCAATTTGTGTATCTGTTTTATTAGTCACATCCATACGGCGTTGTTTTGTCATGTGACATGCGTCAAGTTATGTTCTACAAGTACCTAGTAGTGCCCTTTGATAAACGCGTTCTGAGATGCAGCTCAACATCATACTAAGTAATAGCAATCCATTTAAAGAATCAAGGAAAAGAAGTGACAAGGTTTTGTAGACATTTCCATTTGAAAAAGTAACTTTTTTGTGGCCCAAATTTGTTGTCAGTCGCGGAAAGTAAGAAGATTGACGTGTTTGAACTCTACATGTTGACAGAAATTTCGATCTTTGTCATTTGAACCTTCTCTTGCAGTTTCGGTGTCTTGGATGTTTTCGAATATTGGAATTTTAAGGGAATCGACCCATGTAAATGTGGCAGAAGCCATCTGCCAATCCATATTAGCCAATCAATGAGCGTGTGAGTGGATCCACGCTCGTTTATTGGTCGATTTTTTATTGAAAGATCGCTTAAGCCCCTTAAGTATTTGTCAATTGCCCGCCAAAGTTTAGCATTTTAAACTAAATTTGAGTCCTGCAAGTGTTTTTTGTATGGCAAAAGAATATGGGAAAATTTGAAGAAGAGAACATGCAGGTGATGTTTTTTTCTAGCAAACATCTGAATACGCCCAATGTCTCAAAAACAGTTATCGAAATGATTTTTTGCCTACGTCCTATTTTGAATTCGCCATTTTCTTAAATCTCCCAGGTTGTTTGCAAGTTTGAAGGTGATCAAGAAATCCTTGGAATTCATTTCCTTGGGCCAAACGCTGGCGAGGTTATGCAGGGGTTCGCAGTAGCTTTAAAGTGAGTGAAATTTAGAGACCTTTCTTTGAAACTTGCCCTGCTTCTTGGTGAATCAACAACCATAATTCCTTGTATTGCCAGAATTTAGCACCCAGACACAAAATCTTGAAGGTTCTTAAGAGTAAAGATTGATGAGTGATATTTCCAAAAGTTTCGTTGCACTCGATATAGATATTTGAGTTCTAATACTTCTTGATAGTTATGTTTCTCTTTTTTAAATGCATGAGGTGAAAGCCCTAAAAATTTAACAGTAATTTTCTGCAGAATTCAATTATGGTAAGGAAAGTATTCACCAACCTTTATCTTCCTATAAATTTACAGATGATTCGCTGACAGTAACTTGCTGAAAACCGTGTACACCCCTGTTCCAGTCTGCTGACATCCGGCAGAAAATATAATTCCCAGACAAAATTTTCTTGATTGCATTTCTCTGAAGATTTAAGAATAAGAATTCGTCAAAGAATAACCTAATGGTGTGAATCTGATAATTAAAGTTTTTTCGTTTCTAGAAATTAATTTTCTTAGCAGGAAATTTTCTATATCAGTAAGGATTCATCATAGAATAATTTAATGATGTGAATATAGTATTGCAAACTTTTTATTTCTAGAAATGGCCTAACTTACAAGCAACTCTCAACAACAGTTGGGATTCACCCAACTTCTGCTGAGGAGTTAGTTAAACTGAATATATCCAAGAGGTCTGGGCTCGACCCACATGTTACTGGTTGCTGAGGATAGCTTAGCTCTTCCCAGGCCTTTTGTTCAATCTGTGTATAGCCTAATTTGTTACCTGTGGTTGTATGTTTACAAATGAAAGTCGGTGGGAAAAAGTCAGTGACTGATGACTGAATGACTGATAATTATGTCACCGAAAATTTAGTTAGTTCAATGACACCACGCAACTTCAACCTCCTTTTCTTTGTGAATTTTTTACACAGATTGTGTAGAATTGTCACATTACTTGTGAAAATATCAAATCAGTTCTACTCAATCAATCTCACTGAGAAGGGGAATGAAAAGACAATATTTCCCATAGCAACATCGCTTTGAGTGCTTGGTTTTTTTCCTGGTCTGTTTTTTTTCCAATTGTCGTATATTTTTAAGGAAACGCCACTGAGCTATGTGAAAAGAAAACCCACTGTATCATATTAATTTAAAGAAAAGCTCAAAGACATGGAATATAGAAGTATAGGTTTGCCTGGGATTTACATTTACCCCACCCCTCTCCCGGGTTTGCACACTGAACTTAATTGTAAATAGCATATTTCTTGGCATATTTCAATGGCATATTTCTCATGCTCAACAAACTTAAGATGACCACTGTATCGTCTTGAAAGGTTGAGCTGTGTAGTGCGTAGTGCTTTCGGCTACTCTCAATTGCTAAGACCACTTAGTGGTGTATTTCAGCAAGGAGGATTTACCCACAAACCTCCCCTTTACAACACCTCTGACTGTCACCCAGGTATCGAAGAGGCTATACTTAGAATAAAAAGGCTGGAAGAGCTATTAAGGCTAGTTCTTTAGTGAGTAACGAAGAACTGTGATGTTCATGATGACGTCAAGGTTTAAAACTGATTGGAGCACCTTGGCTGATTGCGTTTCTTGCTAAAGAGCATTAAATTTGTAAATGAAATGCCAAGAGTTGTATTCATAAACTCCTGTGAAATTGTCAAATTGATTGTATTTTTAGTAAAATGAGAATAGAATTTATTCAAGTTATATTTTTCGAGTGGATGTTCCCTTTCTATTTGCAAACGTTAAGCAGTAATGACACCTCTGTTCTCAGCTTAAATATTGTCTCTAAGAAAAGTTTATCTGATTAAACCTTTAACAATACCCTTGTTAATGGTAAGAATTACAGAAGCCATGTAAGTGATAGGATACGTTATAAAGAATTGAATTAACAGAGAAAAGTTAGTCTATTTGCTTCTATTCTTAGGTTCTTATGTACAATTACGAAGGTTAAACCAATGGTAATTTTCTCTCAGTTGAATTGGCTGATTTTACAGACCACAAAGTGGTCTCGAACGACATTCAAAATGATATTGCAGATAGCAACAGAATCTTTTTCGTGCTAAGTTTAGCAACATTAGTTTAGCTAATGGCTTTGCACCTAACTAAAGCGTAGTAGGGCCCTGTATACGTGATTTCAAAGAATCAAAGTATGTAACATTTCAGACACCATGTTTCAATTTAAATATTCTATTTCTTGGACCTAATCCTATTTGCCAAACACCCTGAGTCATGAAAGTCAAAATATTTCAGTCGTTGTCATTACCTAATCAAATATTGTTAAAAGTTTTTAATATATTTAAACTCTTCTGCTATGCAACTGCCTACAATGTTTTAATAGATTTAACCTCTTCTTTTAGTGGACAACAGAAATCAACCTTCTGATCACTGTGTATCTATGTGTGTATCTAAAAAGTATTTCACGAATTCCTTTTCATCTTTAATTGAATTTGAAAGCGTCGAAAGGAATTACTCTGGTTTCATACGGTCTACAAGTTACTGATAATATACCAGTCAAAGAACTTAATATTTATTTACATTTCTTATTTTCTTTCGAAGATTTGAAATTTTGCATTTAGAATAAGAAAGTTGAATTCTACGAATTTTACGTGAGTTTAGCAGATCTAGATGTCAATTTTGCAAATAGCGAAAGTGTTTTCCCCGAAACTTCTATTTCCTTCTGCACTTTTCGTTATGTTGCATTGCGCAACATAAAGAAAAAAATTGCAAAAATTGCATTTTGTCTCAACGATTTTGTCCGGGCTTGTAGAAGAAACAGGCTATCATCTACCATGGGACAAAATGTACTATAATATGTTCTCTATAATTGGCTCCTAAGTCCCACGCCTGCTTTGTACCATCATCCTCAGCAAAAATTTATCTTAGTGACACCTAAAACGTAATTGGGTAATTTTTGTTTTTTTATGTGTCCCCAACATTAAGTTTTCAATGCAATAAATTCACTGAGAGTATGAAGGAAAGAGATAAGATAAAGTTCATTTAATACCTCGTGCTCTTGGTATCAACTCAAGTTATAAGATGCTAAGAAATAACTGCATTTAGATATTGCAACAAGCTCAAAAAGATTGATATAAGCATATTTACAGAATCTTTGACAGAATATACATGAGTTTTGAAAATAAGCAGTACCTCCTTTCAAATAAAAGGGTTTCGAGCTCCTCAAAAGTTAAATTGGTGGAAAATTGAAAAAACGATTGTTTCAGAGAAGCGAATAGTGGCAAAAATTTTATGTATGGTTGCTGATTGAGTTCCCAATTTTGTTATTTACTGCCAAAGGAAGGTAACCAATCATACCCCCAACGAACTGATGTTAAAAACCATTATAGTAGATTGTGTGGCTTTTTGTTGCAGAAGGGCTGAAATAGTAGAAGCTTCTGACCAAAGTGGTAATGTCTATATTACGAAGGTCCCGCCTACTGGTAGTATTAAGGTGCCTCCTACTTAGCACTGCCCTAAATAGTGGCTCGTTTCACATAGAGGGCTATTAACCAATGACTTCATTGTCAATAGTCCAACAACTTTTTGAGAGAAATTTGGGACACCAAATTTTACCTTCCGTAAGCAAATTTCTTTGGCTGATCTCTCTATTTATCGACAAGGGTGCAATAGTCAGCACGCCTTGCTAAAGCTAGTGGAGATCTGTAACAAGGTTTCGTTAGAGCAGTGTTGATGGAATTATCACCATTATTGTCTCATTCATGAAATCTTACCTGCTAAATTGAATACGTATTTAGTTTGTAGGCCATATAAAAGATAACAGGTATGTATCAGTGAGAATCAGCCTTTGCAAGCTAATTGTACATTCTGCTCTTAGAAAGGAATTTATCTAGATGATCCCTAGGAATCATTCCTAAATCCTCTGCTGTTTACCATGATTATCATTGACATATTGAGGCAAAGATACCTCTGTGTCCTCAATATGCCTCAGGCATTAATTTAGCGTGCCTACAGGCACCGACGTGCCTCGTCGACCAAAATATGTGCTTGTCGGTTTGAATGGCGTGCCTCGACTTTTCATGCAGCTCGAAAACTAAATGTTTCGTGGTTATGATCGCTGATATATTCCATACTGTTGCAGAAACGGCCAAAAAACAACTAAAACATAAGAAGACAACTCTCAAATACATTATTTTTTTATAAGAACATGACCCTCAAATTGGTCAAAATTTAAGAACAAATTAAGAACAAGCTGAGACTGCGCTTCTGCAAAATGCAATTTGGAACAACGTTTTATCTCCAAAATGACGATGTGTGGCTGCTTTTTCGGCGAATATTCAAACTTGTCGGCAAATGAAGGCTGTTTCACTCACTTTGATGGCAAACGAGACCTGAACACCTCCCCAGAGCGAAAAAGCTAGCAATTACACTGCTTACACCCTATTGATATAAGAACAATTTAAGAACAATCCAGCCTCAGATTTTCGAGAGAAAAGAACGGTCAGCCTGAACTAACATATACTGGTTGGTTCTTATAAAAAACAGTGTATACAAACTGCCATTCAGAAGCAAAGTTTCAGTCGAACAACGTGAATAGTTGTAGGGTTACACTGCGATACGCAACATCAGCCTGGGCACAAGTACCAAAGTCTAAAAATAGCTTTTTGTCTGAAGTTGGAGTTGCATCTTGTTCTACTCAGCTCGTCAAAATAAGCCAGGAAACAATGATGGTTTAGTATTTCTTACTCAGTTTTGCAAAACCTTTTCGATAAAATCATCAGATTTGACAAATTCGAAGGTCAAAATTTTGCTGACCGTGCATTTTTCACGCTATCTGAAACATTACTTCCGGTCATTTGACAGAATGTACTTAAGACTTAAAATGATCAGTGGCCTTTACTTTCATGACTTAAACTTTAAAAATTTTGGTTAAGCAGTTTGATAGATGGTTATGCAAAATTCCCTGTAGATTATGTAGGGTTATAAGCGAAACTAAGGACTTGTCATCACATTTAGCTTAGCCGTGCTAGTCCAAAACACCCTTAAATTAATCCCTGATGTACCTCTCCTTTATATCTTGCTTTTTCTGTGCCCAAAGCGTTCTTCAATCATTTTTAGGACTATGAATATAACTAGCTAGAACTATGACTAGAAGGGCATATTATCAGCCTAGCAAACATTAGCCTTTCTTGGAGAGAATCAATACATCGTTAGTCTTACAACTGTCTTGCTCTTTTCCCAGGCAAGCTTTGATTTCTATAAAACAAAACATATCAACTTCACGACCTAATTAATATTGGTTCTAGCAATGTTGATAGAAAAAACTGGAAAATGAGGTTGTTGTGAACGATTTCTTTTTTGTACAAAATCGCATTTAAATGTAAGAAGAATCGTTTGGTCCACTGTTATCTACAGTTTTAGCCACAATCAAAATACAAACTGATTTTCATTGGCTGTGGTGCATGCTTCAACGATAGAGAAACAATGCAACGATAGAGAAACGATAGAGAAACAATGCTCATTAATTAGTTTTGTAGTTGATAAAAATGGAGAGCACTGGTCTGATTCCCACAGATTCTGTATCAAATTTAACGATAATTGCGGTCTTGCTGGGGCTCTGAATGTGACAATCCAAATTACAAAAGCTAATTTCAGTATGGCTCTATTTCAACAACTTCAAGATAAAGTGACAATAAACTCAGACAGTGACGTAGTGAGGGGGGCAAGGAGGCGACCGCCCCCCTCCAATGCTAAAAAAGTGGGTGTCTAGGAAAATTCTGCAATAAAACTAGTACCGCAGGGGGGGGGGTCGATTTTCCAGAGGTTGCCGCCATTAAATAAAGGTAGCTTCAGCCAGTGCAAACAAACATTGAGTGTCACACCCAAGCACTGCATTATTTATATTTTGTGGAAAGATATTCGTTTAGCTAGAGCTCTTACAAATGTTCAGTTGTCAGGTAACCTTATTTCACTTATTCGAAAAGCAGTAAAGCAGAACTTACAGGTTTCCAATGCCAGAGCTGAACATGGATACATTACGGCTCGTGAACGAACTGTGTCCTTACCATGCATTTAGTCATAAATAAACAACCAGATAAAATCAATTCAAGGATTCAAAATGGTCGAGAATAAAGCCTCGTTTAATATTCCTTGCTTTTGTAATACACTGGGAAGTCAGAGTGCATTTTGAAACGTACCTTTGGGATTTGGAAAGAGCTTAGAGAATTCAGGAAGTTTGATTGTTTCTTTAAAACCGTGCAATTTATTGTTGTATCTCTTTACCGATTATTTGAATTGTATTACAAGCAAAATTCAATACTGTAGGTCAGTGGCGTACACAGGGCTGCGGGAGTGGGGGGGTCTGGGGCGTAGTCCCCAGGAAATTTTTTGGACCACGCCCTTCAAACACTCGCAAATGCGGGGAAACGCCCCTTTTGTAAAATTTTTCCCTATTATTTTATTCATGTTAGCTACGGTAAATAAGCATACAGTCTACTAAACCAATGAGTTTTACATCGTTTTTGGACAAATCTCGAGGACAATGTTTTAGAAAAGTGGGGGGGTCCGGACCCCCCATTCCCCCCTTGGGTACGCCACTGCTGTAGGTCAGGGTTCTTTGCATTCAGGAGCATTGAAATGCAGCGAATACGTAAAGAGAGAAAGATTATCGTCCAATTAACTTTATTTCTGAAGGGAACAAGAATCAAAGAGATGAGCCTTTTCACGAGAAAAGTTTGGTAGAGGGCCGATGGAGAAGACTTTTTGTAAAGGGGGAGGATTAGGTGTTGACGACTTGAAATTGGATTCCAACAGCTTAAAACAAAAACTCTCATTCCTTTGATATTTATCAACGTAGTTATCTCAACCAATTTAGTATCGAGGATGCAAGGAAATGGACAATAAAAAGCGTGTTTCAGTTCCAATGCAAACAAAACAACGGCATAGCGATAATTGTTCATAAAATAATCCTCTGTAATAAATATATGCAATACATCACAGAATTTTTTTTAACTTCGAAACCAAGCAGAAAGTCTATGAGTTAGCAATTTACATTTCTTACACGTTTTTTTAATAATATCTACTTTCTCTTAAGCTACGACGTAATAAAGACATACTGCAGCAAATCGACGAATAAGTATCCTGATTATATGTCCATGCAGATAGAGCGGGAGAGAAAAGAAGAGATTTTATTGCATTCAAAACTCTTTGGGAATCGTTAGAGGGGAGGGCTGGTCAAGCCCCCCGAACCCCCCACCAATTCAAATGCCCTTAGTAGCAGCCTATTACAATTTACAATAGAATTTTGTTTAAAAATCACGGGTAAAAGTTTCTCCTTTGCAGGCAATGTCTTAGATTGCTAAATTCGAGTTATAAAACCATCGTGCCTAATTCTTCTTAGAAGACTTAAAGGTCATTTGTGATTCAGATCTCAAAGTTATGCAGAGCTCAAAGTTTAATCCAATAATTGCCACGGACAATGAAATATCGAAAGGTTTTTGTAAAAGAAGGAGTAAACAAAAATTGGAGATCTACTGCAGTTGAACGGCACTCCTCCTTGCCACAAAAGACATATGGTTCCCTCAATTTCCACTATTTTCTCAAGTTAAAGAGCTTCTGCATAACATTTTATTTCTATGCATAACATTGCACAAACATATCTAGTAGCTAGAAATTCACAATTCAAAATAAAAATAGAAAAATGAACGACATTGTAAATTGTTTAACTACAGTTCCATTTTTCTTAGCATAGATATGCACTAGAATTAGCTGAAATAACGCTAATGTACTACATCTATATTATTATTTTTTTTCTAGAAAAGAACCTGATTATCTATCCATTCTTTGAATAAACAAGAGATCAAAATAATTCATATCTCGGCCTTTACGATCTTTTTTACAAATCTAACTTAAAACCCATTTCAGCAAGTTTATTCTTTGCTAAGCTCACCTTGAATTCTGGGTGCAATATGTGGAATTTTTAAGAAAAACGACTAGGCCGAAGAGCAATATCATTTTTCAACACATAATTCCTCTATCGTGTATGATTTAAATGCAGGGCCGTCGGAAGCGGAAGCTGTAGGGGCCGGAGCCCCCCAAAATTGTAAAACTGTATTTTTTTCTCTTAATAACATCAGTGTAAAGAACGAAAAGCAAAACAATGGGCAGCCCCCCCCCCCCCCCCCTCAATATGAATTTCGTTCCGACGGCACTGAAATGTGTCTATCAATTCGATTGATGAAAAATAATACTTTATACAATTGAATGCCTGGGATTCACTTTAAACTTTTAACTATATTCAATTATGTATATGCTATGGTACTAGTTGATGTTCATCGTACATGAAGCACTTCGGATCAAAAATCGGGGGGGGGGGGGGCAACAGCTTCTGGTAGATTGATAGTTTGGACTCGAAAGGGAACATCAAATGAGAAAAAGACTCGAGTGCAGGATGAAACAGGCACTTATCTAGCATCATTGTAATGCCAGTCTAGAAGTCCCGTAAATGCGAGAAAATGGATCAAGAATGATATACCAGAAAATGGCATTGTTCCATGCAATGCATCTCTCCAGCATTATTGATTTGTTGAAAGTGCCATGTCCGTTGAAACAAACTAGCTCGTTGAGTATTTGTTTCAACGGATAGTTTCTTCAATTCAACTCATTCAAGAATAAGATACCTATGTAAAAGATTGCTTTAGGTCCGATTGCGTACGATTGCTCAATTTTTTAACTCGTCGACTTGACCGCCCTAATATGCACTTAAAGGCCTCCGAGCATAACTGTATATTCAACCATTGCCAATATGATTCCTAAATGGGACGCCTGCAATTCTAGTACTTAGGGCACCACAGTTATGAAAAGCCATTTGTATTTTCATCATTAACAGGGCATCCGTAAAGTTCAAGCCTCAAGCAAAGCGTATTGCTCCATTTCAGTGGATTGATTCCGATGTATCTCGCCACTACTGGCTCTGGGAAGACATTCTTCGAGATTGATTCTGCATCGCTATTGCCAGCAAAGATCTAAGAGACAATATTCATATGATAAAAATACATGCGATTGTAGATCACATGCCTAAAGGAACTGATCTATAAAAAAGACTGGATCGAGCTTCTGATGTGACCAGAGTGTCGCCATCCGAGAAGGGCCCCAGAACAGCCCATGCGAGGAGACGGCCTTCTCTGTCACCCCTAGCAATGTTTTCAGCTGCTCTGGCTATGTTCTTTTTCAGCAATCATACACACAGCATTGCAGCTCTCGCGGATCCATGTTGAAGTATTGGTTTTGAGGAATGGCTTCCCGCTATTGTTTGGGGCCCTCTTTCTTTTGAAATCGAACGGGCTTCAAACTTTGGTATTTCAAGACAATGGCAAGCTCGATCCAGTATTTTTTATAGATCAGTGTATAAAGGATAAAAAGCAGCAACAACGATAACAACAACAACAACAGAAGCAACAACAAATACAATAACGTTTATAACTTTTCAAAAAAGTCCAAAAAGTATGCTACAAACGCAGAAAATCAGTTATCGACAAAGGCCGCTGATAATTCCACCTGTATACTTTAAAATTTATAACGCAATGCATATTATGTTTGTAAAAGCCCAGAATCCAACCTTTTTTAAATCAGGACCCAAATAATTCCTTGAAGAAAATGTTACGCAGAAAATTAGTACTTGTCTATCAAATTTATCTTATTCGATGCATTGAATAATTCAGATATTGTGTTTTAACATAGTTATATTGTGTTATACTGAATTCTTTCCTTGCATCACTGAAATATCCTAATGAAGTATCATTGTAATATGTTTTCTGGGACAAGTGTGAGCGTGTGTTTTCATAGGCCGTTCCAAATGTCGCAAATTTCCCCGTCAAAGAGAAACGAATTCTATTTAAAAAAATCACATCGAAAAATGTAAACCAGGCTGATAGGCGCACCAAAGTAGAGCTAACGAACAAATTAGAGTCAAGAATACAGTTTGTCGTGTATTTTATCAACTGTACGGGCAAACCTAAAGATATTCATTAAGCAAGGTAATTGATACTTTTGTAGGAGAATTCACTGTTTACATGATAACGCAAATATGTGATGTGATTACAAGAGATCAAGATATCACCAGATGACTTACTATTGGCTTTCCATTCACTGCTATTTTATGCCATTTTCCATAACCTTTCCTGTGGTACAGTTGATATTCTTTTACCCAGCTGTTCAAATTTTTGAAGCCTTGGGTTGCAATAGAAACAACGTTCATTTCACGGCCAAGGTCAACCTTTTAAAACGATACGAGAGAATTGATAAAGATTGATAATTTTCGAGATCAGCATTGCTTCAGTAATAGCCTAAGGGAAGTGGTGAAATAATTGGTAGAAAATAACTTTCGATTATGCGCGAAAAGGTGTCTTCTAAAAAAAACTACAGAGTTCTCAAGTGTGACCTCGTCATATAGTATCTGTTTGTAAAATATTCGATTTTGACTGCATAACCAAAAAGAACACCATGAATTACATCTAAATATGAAAA
This sequence comes from Rhopilema esculentum, assembly GCF_057945365.1. Taxonomy (NCBI): domain Eukaryota; kingdom Metazoa; phylum Cnidaria; class Scyphozoa; order Rhizostomeae; family Rhizostomatidae; genus Rhopilema; species Rhopilema esculentum. Next base: position 5,488,391 of record NC_142819.1, on the reverse strand, counting down.
ATATTTCGAAAATCGGGTGAGATATGGCCAATGAAAGATTTGAAGTTTGCCTGACAGACTACTGTCAGTTTGTTTATTAAGTTATGAACAGAGACTAAATAACAGATGTTTGATAGAGAAAGAGCCTGTGTTCATGTGGTCAAATCCTAATATAAACATTGAACAAACATACCCGAAGGTAAGTTCGTATAGGTAAGGAGTTCCTGCCCGCACACCATGCACTGTCGTTTTTCAGTCTTGCGTAGGCTGGGCTATGAGCAACATCCTTCATGGTCGTTGCCAGCAGCTTGTCATCTTCAATGAGACCTTTAGCAAGACCAAGAGGCTCTATTTTGGTGCAGACAGTGGCTACAAGAAAAGAAATCATGAAGGTTGGCACAGGGTTTCGTGGATGGTTTCGAGTGTGACTATTAGACACAATCGTAAGATAATGTAAGAGGACTGCATTTACATTATTTTGAGTGAATTCCGGTCCTTATTGAGCGTCTGCAATATCAAAGTTGCCCTTAGACTTTCTTGTTAAATGTCAATTTGATAACATGTAACAGCTGATCAAGCTTTTCCGTTAGTAAACATTGTTAAACAGTGTGCTTGAGTACAATGGAAAGACTGTAAAGAGCAAAGTAAAACTGGTGTTATCTTCCCATTAACGCTTTTAGATAAAGTCAACACAGACTCTTTATCTAATCACTTCTAACAATAAAGCAAACCACTTAAAGAAATAAAGATAAATTACAACCAGAAAAGAAAGATCACAGTAACTTTACACTGCGATACCTTGGCATGGTGTGATCTCGTTTCTATTGCTCACATTTCAACGGGTAAGACTGCGGTAAGTTAAGCCATTTGCATACTAAAGGTGACATATACCCCATGCTCTTGCAAGTTCCATCACGCCTTTCGTTATCTAGAAACTATTCCTTCAACAAGTTGCGTTGTTCCATCAACAATAATATAACATTCTATTTTTCCATATGCTTTTGAACCGAAAAAACGACCCCGCGGACATATGCCATAATTTTCTAATATAATCTTGGTATGACTGAACTGCCGTTAAGAAAACTGAAATCAATTCTACATTTCACTTTATAGAATCGACCAATCTACAAACTGATTTGAGGTTGATTGGTTTTCAGGTAGCAGAAATGCTGTTCAGAAGTGCTCGTACCAAAAGCAGTTTAGAAGAATTCGTACCCTGCTCTAACAACCTTAGCAAAGCCAAAAATTTTTAGCGGTATGAAAAGCTATTAAATAATCGGTTCTCTTGTGATAAGTGTTGCCACAGGAAACCTAAACGCTAACCTTTTTGGCATGCCCCGTTTGCAATCTTGATATCGTCAATAGCAATGTCACTCAAATAGCTCCCTGGATGAGTTGCTTCCAATATCATCTATAAAGAAAAGAGCAATCTTAGAAACAAGCAAGAAAATGCGTCGCTTACGTCATATTCTTGTGAGAGTAGATGAACTGTATATTTATTCAGAGGGGAAGGGTGCGATACTGCTTTTGAATTGAATGTTCTTGAAGACACGCCTTACTGGAGGGTGTATCTTTTTGAAATGTCAACCCTGTTGGTGCTCATCGCAAAGAGAATGTCATCAAAGATGGAATTGTCTAGTTACCTTAAAAGGCCTTTCGTTTCCTACTGTCAATTTCAATTGCTTCCACTTGTCACCCCGGTTCCCCTTTATTTGCCAAAGAGTTTTTTCGCCTCTTACGGAGTTATCTTTCTTTAACAAGCGTAATGTCCCAATAGTCGCTCCATGCAGATTGTACCAAACTGTTAAGCACCTCTTGTCATTGCCAGGTTCTGGATAGATTGTAGGGCTTATGAATCGTGCCTTCATGCCCCTTCTTGCAGGATACGATGCCTCGGTGTAAAGATAGTGGCCTAAAAGTAAAATATTGCTTCCTGATGATCAATGATAATTCTGAAATTTTATTACAGTAAGGAGTTACGCATGGCTAGTGCTACGTTTTCAGAACGTAAAATGCTTAAATGTGGTTGAGAAAAAAAAGAACATATTTGAATAAGAAGAGGGAAAGTAGAGAAAGAAGAATAACAAGAAGCGGTAAAAGAGAAATTCTGTGAAAGTGAAATTGAGAAGTAAAAGAAGGAGTCAAAGAGGAAAAAATCGAGGAAGAAGATGGAAAGGAAGAGCATGTCAAGGAAGTAGAAAGACGCGACGAAGGAGGGAAAACGAAAAATCGAAGAATAAGAAGTAGAGGATAAAGTATTGGAGGAAGAAGACGTAGAAAAAGAAGAGGTCGAGAAAGAAGGAGAAATCAAGCGAGTAAAAGAAGAAAAGAAGGAAGAAGCAGAAGTTGAAGAAGAAGAAATCAAAGAAAAAAGGAGATATAGTAGAGAAGAAAAGTAAGTAAAGGAAGAAAAGGAAGAAGAAGGAGATGAAGTAAAGGAAGAGAAGTAAAGGAGAAGAGAAAGAGTGGTAGAGGAAAAGTAAAGAAAGAGCACGAGGTCAAAAAAAGATGAAGTAGAGAAGAAAGAAAATGAAATAGAAAACGAAGAAGAAGCCAAATAATAAAAAGTTGAAAAAGAAGACGAAATAGAAGAGGAAAAAGAAGGGGTAGCAGAGGGAAAAGTCGCAGAGAAAAAAGAAGTAGATGAGGAAAAAGAAGTCAGGGAAAATGAAAAAGTAGGAGAATAAGACAAAAGACAAGAGGAAGAAGAAGAAAAGAAGAAAAGGAGGAAGAAAAGATAAAAGGAAAAAATTAGAGATTTAAGGAAAGAAAGAAGAGGAAGAAAAAAGACAAAGAAGAATAAAAGACAAGATATCGAGGAAGACAAAAAGGATGTAGAACACGAAGATGAAGATGGGGAAGATGCAGGAAGATAATATTTTAAATAGCAGAATAGCCAAGATTACTGCACTGGTATTTAGCCCTCCTATCAATAAGAGTAGTATTAAAATCCGAATCCATTTTTGCTTTTATTGGGTGACGATATAATGATTATAACTGATTCTGAATACAACAACGTGTCCAACCTTTGTTCACTGGCGCTCACATAAACGAGAACCACCTCTTACCTTTCCCAGATGTATGATCGCCACTTGGCCCAGTGCTCCTTGATGGAGTTTCGCCCACTCGTCGCTGCCATTGAAAATAGTAGCTACCTGACTCATTAATCCAGCTACAAATACCATTTTCAAAGTCGCAGTCATATGGACCTAAAAGGAGCAAGCTGATCATTTAAAACGTTGCAATTTTTCGTCACGCTTAGTCATCTTACCGCTGTCAAGCCTTGCCACTTTTAACAGCATTAAGGTTGATGACTTTTCAAGGACTCTTTTTTCCCCATGCGAGCACAAAGTTAAAAACAACTGATAGTAGCCACCAAACTTGAATGAAGTAACCGAAGTGGAAGCTCACAATAAACGTTCATAAGCTGTATGATTGCGGTTGTTGGTACATCTAAAACTGCATGGGTATATTCTAACCTCAGGAGTGCTAAACACAAAGCAGATCCTCTGTTCTCTGGTCCCCGCTATTCCCCGACCATCAAATTGTCAGTGCAAAACCAACTTTATGTAAAATTAGTAAATTGCTTAGAAAACCTACCAAGGTCACATCTGGTATGCCTTTTACACAAGGCCAAGTCTTCAATTGGTCCTTGGCAATCTTTACCGCCAAATTTCGGGGCTGGATCAGTACAGCGTCGTCTTCTCGTTCTCACACCACGTCCACATGTAGAAGAACAAGATGACCAGGATGACCATCGCCCCCAGTGACCATCAATTGGTGCTACCAGGACAGAATATAAATGTTTTGATTTTCTGCTTGTAAAATTATACACAAGTTTAATTCAAACTATTTATGAACAAACTATCACTGGGATGAAAATTAAGAATCCTAAATTGTAAACTGAACATTGATCTTTAACGTTAAGCAAAACTGGTAAGAAATTACTATATCTGATCTATACGAGGTCGGTCTCGATTCTGCAAATGCCGACCAATTGCGTGAACTAAAAAGCTATAAAATCTTGTGCCCAAATTGCGGTTGACAGGTGAAAAAGTTCACCGTTATCAATTCGAGGTCTGTCCTAGCATTGTAAAATTAGTTAACTCAACCACCATAACTTCTTTTAAATGAAAGACACACTTAAGATATCGCAAAAAGATGGGGTGTCGAAAGGATAGTACCTAAACTGAATGTTTTATCATCAAGTGAACTAACTAAACTCCACATTTGAAAATTTGGTAAAACGTCACGACAATAAAACGTCATGATTTAAAATTTTAGAATAACAATAGCTTTTTAAAATGATATCAGCACTTCTATAGTCTCTTAAGTCTAACTCCTATAAGAAACATAAGTTGGCTGACAATTTTCAAGATAACACCAACCCAAACATTCTGCTATTGTGCAAAGATTCATCTCTGTCTCCACTCCATGCTTGTTGGCCCGTTTGCATTTGCTAAGGTTTGTTGATTTACAAAATCTTTGACGCTTTTTACGACATCCACCATCACAAGAAGACCATTGCGACCAGTTGCTCATGTAGTTCATTTTTTTCTTTCCTTTTGTCAGTTCTAGTCAGAATAAGAAACACTTTTACATTGAAATTTTGAAGAAATTGGTTTATTTGTAAGCAGATAAAAAAATATTGTTATTGTTGTATATCATCTACAAATAAGTGTTATTTCATATTGTTTTTTATTTGTTGTAATGGCCTTGTTTGATTATCTGAATAGGTTTGTGTGAATTGAACTGTAAGAGCTAACGACTGAACAAAGAGTTTGTTTTCTTCTTATCTCTTCCTCTTCAGTTACATATTGGGTGTCAGACAAAAACAAAACTTAAGGACCAATGCAGGTTTAAAGCATGCTCTTTGAAATTTGGGGTACTTACCTCATTGCCCCCTAGTTTCTACAGATTTAGAAAAAATTACAAATTTTCAAAGCAAGACTCACTTGCACAGTCATACAGAGCATTTAATTTAACCACATCCAAATCACTGAGGCCTTTCGTGTTGCCCAGGCTTATCGACTGATCTTCAATTGCCTTTAAAGTGTGCTTGTAATTCTTAGAGAAGGCATCATTCCCATAATGCATAATGCTCTTTAAATCGTACTGTATCCCTAGTGTGTCGACTTCGTGATTATCAAATTTTTCAAAGTTAATTTCATTAACTGCAAAATGAAAGGAAAATAATGGTTAAAGATGAGCAGCTGTATTCAAAATGGTGAAAATGATAAATATCATTCCTAGCTCATATGTGTTATAAATAAGAAAGATAATTTTGAAACAAGGCAATTATGCACAGAGTTTTCACGAAATGCTTTTGGGTTCTTTTCTAAAGTTACTTTCTTCCCTTTCTCAAATGTTATTCAGACATATTTCCAAGAGCTGTTTTTCTTATACTTGTTAATTTTGATGTTGCAAATGAAGTTTTCTAGAGGTTGGTGTTTCTTAACTTGAGGAATTCAGCTACAGCTACAGCAGTTGAATTGCCCACATAAAACACATTGATAATCGAAATAATAATGATAATAATGATACAATGACGTCAAATGGCAAGATACTCGACATCGTTGCTCGACAAGGTTGCGATAACAAATGAAGCTCAATTCATCAAATTGTTTATATGTTCATATAATTATTTAGTTCATATGAAGCCTATATAACTGCTACAACAAAACGTTTCATATTTGATTAAGAAATCCAATTTCACCTTTGCTTTCCATCTTTCAAAGCCTTAGTTTTGTTTTTACTCTGTCTAATAACTATTCACGAGAGTCGTATCAGCAGGTTCGGTTAATTAAATGATTTCAGAAAGAGTTGAAAACGTGCTCTGCCAAGGCGTTATATTTATTTGCTGAAGTTAAAACCACCATATGGTTTTTGCTTATTCTCCTATCGCCACAAGGCAATCTAATTAAAAATTTATACAATCAAAAACATTTAGTTAACAAGATCTGTATAATTTTGACAGCTACACTGATGTCATTATGTTTCATCATTTGAAAATGATCCAAACCGTTTTTTATTAAATACACTACACAGCCACAACAAGACTTTGCATTTCCTCAAAACAATTTCGGTCATTCAAGATGAGATTGTACGTAGAACGATTTAGTATCCTGTTTACTAGATATTAACTCAGGATTTATAATCTATGCGGTTCAAGAGCTTGATTTAGCTGTTAAATTTTACCAAATTTAGTCGTAGATCCCTATCATTGCCTAGAGAATCGGCAAAGTTTTCTATTGTTAACTTTGAGGTTTTGGAAAATTTCCAACCTTTTTGACTATAATGGTGTTTGTCAGTATTCTTGCGCCTTGCGATATGTAGTCTTGCACAGATAACAAAATATTTATCAGCTAATGTTATTCACTGGTTTTTCAGTGTTCCTTTTCACACAGACTTTCATAAAGGCTAATAAATGAAGAGATACTTGGTGTTTCTATGGTCTGATCAAATCAATATGTTCTAGAGTTTCATAAGCCGCAGCAATGTACGAACAAAGTGTACTCTTTTTTCGTACACAAAACGGCTTCTGTCCTGTTATTCGATAGACCTTTGCTCAAAGGTTAAGGCTTAGAGAGTATATCATGAGCAAGGCTGTATTCAAACTTATGTCTTAGGAGTAGGGGGCATAGGCATATCCTCCTTGAAAAGGAATACGTGGTGGGGCTTGTAAGCTTTTAGTTAAAAGAAAGGATGAGGGAAATGCTACTATACGAAATCGAAAAGATGAAAAAGAACCAACAGTTGTTTTGGTAGACAATGTTGTGAGGTCATACGAGGCTGAAAAAGAGTAGAAGAGAGGTAGGTCCATAAGGCTGCGGCTGCAAGAATAAAAACCCCACGAATAATAGGAAGGAAAGTATACAATGAAACTACCTAGACTAAATGTATCGAGAAAAAACGGAAATGCTGATTTCACTGACCTGGGTCTATATTTTCCCAAAAAATTTCTATGTATTTGTCTCTATCAGGCCTCGAGTGTTCATGCCAGAAACCAAGTGCATGCATAATTTCGTGAAGAATGGTCCCCTAAAAAGCATTTATGGTGTCTTTAAGATGACATAATGCACAGATTTTAATAAAACTAAAATGATTTACAACTTTCTTCAGTCTTACATTGGATGATAAAATTGCAATTTTGATCATGCATGAAATATACATGCTTACCTTTTCTAAACATGGCATATCTAAAATTATTGTTTGTGCACCCATCCTCCAATATGATTTACCAACACTTGAAGAGCATCTGAAAACATTAAAACGGTCTCAAAACTTTTCAAAACATTTCGAAGGTGCACTATCATCATGTATTACAAACCAAATGGCGAATACATCGCGATAAACCGAAATTTCATCCGAGGAAATGTTACGGTAGAAAATTGAGCACAAAAGATCTTCATAACTATGATAAAAAAAAGCTAGCAATATTTAAGAGGAAGAAAAGTACAAAATTAGGTTTTCAGTTTTATTAAAAAAAAAAGTTTAGTGTTTGAGCTTGGGGGCTTGGTTTGGTGTTGAGTTAAAAAGGGGACTGAGTGTTTGAGGCAAAAGGGGGTTATTGTTTTACCCAGTGCCCTTTTTGATCACTGCCATAAGAACAAAATATTCAGCTTTAGGCCATACCAATCGAAATCAGCCGTTTTGAAAAGCGTGGAAACAAAGAATATCTCATAGCGGTACCTACCCTTCTCCCATCTCAAATCTAATCCAATTTTCATCGCTGGATTTCCTTTTTACAAATTCTAAACAGGATTTACTCTCTATCTCCTCAATCGCGTCACGAATAAGATGTGCTTCATCTCCTGCAACAAAAGATGTAATAGAGTTTGGGAAAATTTGTTTTATGCTCCAAGGTTCTATGGTGAAGACAAATCGTCCCATACTCGATGCCAATAACAGGTCTGTCATACCAGGGAGTGCAGAAAAATTATTAAATATTCACTGGTTTATTGGGAGATGCTATCTGTCAGGAAAATTAGTTCTTCCTTGCTTAAACAATTTTAAAAATGTTGGTAGTAGTGAGTATTGTTTGGTTCTTTCAAACAATTTGCGAGCAGGGTTAGTTTTTTCTCGGGTTACCGTACACTCTTTTTTAATAAGGACAATTTTATAAGAACAAATGAAGGTTGTCTCACTCACTTTGTTGGCAAAATGAGTCCTGACTACTTCCCTAGAAGTGTGTATGCGATTAGATTAAATTGTCAACTCTACTTAAAACTGTTTTCTAGTGTGTTTAATATCACAAACCTGTGGCTTCTCAACTAAAACCACTAGTATCTCATTTAATGAGCTGGATAACAACTCCAGGCATAAGATCTTTAGCAAATTGAGTGTAATGGTAAAGCAAATTTCGGTCATATCTAAATTAAGAATCTGAACCACTAGCCAAATGCCTTGCTGGATATACCTTAGCAGCTTGAATTTGCAAGATAAAAATTATCAAAGATAAGGCAGGTTTAATAAAGCGCAGGAAGTGGAGTAAGACAGATTCAAAGATGAAAGACAGTTCAAAAACTGTAAAAAATTCATTCTGATTTGGTTGATACCGGAGAGTTTACAAACCAGCCCTAAAACATTAGATTTGAAACTCAAAACACTTCATCGAGCTTTAGATTGCTTACACTAGTGCCTGGCAGTTGTCTATGGTCTTTTTTATCAACCCCTATCATTTGGAATCTCCAAGCTTTTTTAAACCTTTCCAATAGTTGGAGTTGATAACACCGCCTACTTTGCCAAAGGACTTACATTTGACACCTTATTATCGCAGTCCTTTCTTTGCAATTTTCTATCAAATCTGATCGAGGTTAACCATAAAGTATTTCTCCATTAGCATTGCTCCTCATGCTTTCAGGATGAGTCAGCCCAACCCCCTTTTGAATAACCTTTGTAGGCACTATTACCAAACCTCAAAGAAGAGGGCAAGAGAAAACAAAACAGTCATAACAGCTACTTACTTAAACGATATGATATTTCGTATGGCACTATTCCTGTTCTCCACAGGAATTCTCGTCTTTGCCTCACGTTCCTCCTTTTTCGAACTGGAATCCTACCATCGCCAGTTTCCATTTGCTCTGTCAAGCTATTGAGCTGCACTGAAAGTTAAAGAATAAATGGAGTGAAAACTTACACAAGTATCTGAATTATTGATAATTGATATAAACGATATGATTATTGAAAACATGTAGGGATACAAAACCATTGAATTGAATTCTAAGGTGTATGAACCAAATAAGAATAAAAAGGCTGCCTACGTCACAGCTATTTATGAGAACATTTTCGCAGACTTTCGAAGATTTCTCATCTCGGGGAAAATTTGAGATAAGCATTTCTCTTAGATGTCTTTTGAGAAAACGTTTACTGCAATCTCTTGAGATGTTTTTGCCTCGATAACAGGTCAAATAACAAGTTCATAGCTTCACCAGATTTTGTTATTTTGTTTTGCAGACATCTGTGGGACCAACTCCCTGTTGTTGAAGGCCTTTACATTTTGTGGTCTGTTTCTCAAAACTATAGCCTGGCTTCTTCCAAGAACTTTTCGAAGGGCAATAAGCTGCTTGGACAAGCCTTTCTTTATATAAAAGGGAGGAAAATACTTTATTCGTTTATGATAATGATGGTCACTTGATGCGAGAATTGTGCAGTTATTTGAGGCGCTGACTACAGACCAAAGGGTCTGTGGTTCGTGTCCCTGACAGGACCAAACTTTCACCCAGAGTGGCGAAAGTCGCCAGCTCTCTGTGATTTCAGGAGTAGGAATCACGGGGTGTGGTCAAACCGAGAGGAAGGACCAGGACACTGCTCGATAAGCATAAGCTTCTCAGTGTCCTAAAAACTACCTTCGGATGCTAAGTAGAAACAAAAACAAAACAAGGTCACTGATAATGCAGGTGCACATGCCTCCTAGTTAGTGTGCTAAAAGGGCCCCGGTTCCTTTCGCCAACAGAACTTGTATGTTTTAAAGGTTTGTGTTCGGAACGTTGTTCTTAATATATAGGCTTCAAAATTGCATTTTGGTTGTGAAGGAGGGAAAGAGATCAAAACGTCTGGGGGTCAGGCATGATTTCGATCAACAAGCTCGTCTTGAGTGCCGGCGGCTGAAAGCAATGAAGCTAAGTGACAATGTAAAATTACTCCCTTGTCAAATTCTTACGATGAATTTGATTCAAACTTGTGTAGATTAGCGGTCACTTCATCCTACAGCCGCACATCAGTGGTTTGTGAAATTCGTTTCTATAAATTCAAATTTAATTATGCGAGATTTTTTTCTACAAAATCAATCCAATTAATTATGAGTGATAAGAGAAGATATGTTTAGGAAAGTCTGCGCCTATATTTCCTCGCCCAATATGTCTCTTACATCAGACACACGAGTATCTGGGTCTACCATGATTCAGTAGCCAATGACTCAAAGACATTATACTAATGCTATCCAAAAAACCGATCCAAATCTTCATACGATATATTTGCCACCTGAACCCATAGTTTTACATACATATGGATTTGCTACTGTTGAGAAAAAGCTTCTTCTACCTAGAACAGTATTCCCACTGCACAAAAGAAAATCGAGCCCATGACGGAAACTTGTCGAACTCCATAGACCATTTTAAACGGTAGCTTGTAGCATGTCGTATATCCAACTAAATTCTTCTATAATGGCCCCGATAATTACAAAATGCTACTATGCTTGTTGAAGATGTAAAAGGAAGCACCAAACAATTTAAATTCATATTCTTTATTTCGGAGACAGGATTGTCTTTCAACTTAATGATAATGTGTTCCTATCCATGCCATCATAATGCCATTGGCACAACGCTTCAAAAGCATCGCTGCATGCATTTTTATCGTAATCGGTCAAAGGTATTTAAACACCATAAAATCTGAACAAAACACGAGGCCGAACAATGTTCGGCACACAAAACCTGATAATGTGTTAACTTTAACATCAAGTATGGAAAATGGGCAGTGAACGATAAAGATTGTTAGAACCAAAATAATTTTAGTCGCCTCTTTAAATGACTCGTATATTTAACTGTTTTTGAAAAAGGTATTCAAGTTTTTGGCTCATTGGTTGGGGGGGATGAACAGATTTCTGGGCACTGCTTCGCGAACTCGTATCGTAGTAAGCCAAACGAAGCAGTAGGGCATTTAAGTTGCTTAGAAAGGTCAAAACAAAGCATCATTTATCTCTGCTACCTTGGGGAAGGAACGGCTCGCTGGGATAGAATGGAGAATCCGCTCAATGAATTAGTATCGGATGTCGTGGACCAGTCATATACCCAGCAATACATATCCTCAGTATAATGGATTAAAGAGAAACCTCTTAGCAATCCAATTCAACATAAAACTTCCGACTTGAGCAAGGCAACCCAATTTGAATGATTGTGTTGTAGCGAGACAATCTGCTGACAAACCCTAGCTTGGTTTCCTGGCGTCCCCTGCGTCCGCAGTGCATACAGAAAAGGCTTTCAGCATCGAGGAAAACAATGAAGAAAGATATAACATTCAGTAATAAACATATTTTTCGATAGACCAAGAGAAACGCCTGGTTCTAACACCAAAGTAGTCAAACTTTTTATGCAAATTAGATGAAGCAAGTTAGCTTTCTTGGAGCATTATCAGGAGTAATTACTAAAATTCATTAAACGGAAAACTTAAATGGAAAAAAACAGGAAGTTCTTAATGTTTGATTACCAGGTCAAAATTGCTTAACCAATTAAGCAAGGGCAACTGGCTCGAAAGCTCTCTTTGAGAAATTTTCAGGTGTTTTTAAGCAACAGTATAATTCTTCGAAAACATTTGATTAAAGACAATCTGTCTCGTTGTGGATTGGTTAACGAGAACAATAGCTGGAACAATAGCCTAAACACAATTCCATATTTTTTACAATGCGATAAATTAAAGGGGGACTGGAAACAATACAAAATCCCTTTGTTCTTATAATCAATCAACGTCGTGACAGATTGCATTTAATTTAGCATACTAAGTTTGTAACATTTTTATAATTTATGCTAGCAAGTTATTAAATTTGTAACATTCTAGTAACTTTCACCTTTAAGTGTCATGGGCTTAGTATGCCGAAGCCTCAGCGAATAAAACAATTCCAAATAGATCTAAAAATAGCCAGCAAGTCATATGATCTAATCCTAAGTCATTGCGGTTTTATTGATACTTGTAGCCTAAAAATCATTATGGATGGAACTTGTGTACCTTCATTGAAATTCGCAATCCGCGTATTGACGGATATATCATCAGTCTTATGAACAATGAAAAAATCAATGGACATGTCCTCTATATAAACCTTTTTAAGTGAGACAAAGGAAAAAGCGTATATACTTTTCTGAAACATGTAAGTAGGGCGAATAAGCTTATAATTGAATTATGTTTTCTTGAAGTCATTTTGGAACATACATGAAATGATCCCCATCACTTGGTGTCCGTTGTTTTGTGATTCTTTGCCTGGTCTCTTTAAGGTACCTATCAAAATTTGTCTAAAATATCTCCACTGAATTCATGGTTTTAATTTAAGTTTAAAAGTGTAGCTAAGGGAGGGGGGGTTCACTTTGAGGATTGGAGGGTTCACTTTTAGGATTGAGGGGGTTACTTTTAGGATTGGGAGGTTCACTTAGGGAAGATGTGATGGTATTGATACTTCATGAAAATAACTGTCATTTTCCCTATAGAAACTTATCACCTTATACTTAACTAGAGCTTTGTAGTACAGATTTAGGAGGCCTTATGAGCTTTAAAGCAAGTCAAATAATCACGGGCTGCACTGCAAACAGTGCAAGATTAAGCCCAAATCGAGCCTGGTACTACAGCATAAAAAGGCCCATTATTGGGACTATTTAGCTTCGGGGAACTTCTCGTTTGCTTTCGTCCGGACTTATTTCGGAAAACCTAATCCTGTAGCATCAATAGTACCCACCACAATCCAGTCCTGATTGGAAACGCAGAAAGGATTCCAGGCCTCTTCCACTTACAAGTTAACACGCTAAGTTAACACAAACTTCCTGTACAAAACACCTTATAACTTTTTTCTATATATGTGTATACTATGCAGATTTCAAAGCTTTTGAGACCCAAGGTACACGATGATACAGTTGGAGATGGTACTGAAGTCTAAGTATACGGTAAATCGTTAATGGACCTTTAAGCCCCAGCATGCTTTGCTGTTGCCGTGGTCAAGATGCAAGCGGTATTATAACAATTTGACACTCATCCTCCATTCACTTCTTCATTCATCTTTTGAATACAAGGTGACCCCATAGATCAAATATCTGAATTTCAATGGAGTTGGGGGCTAGACAAAAAATGCATCGGTTTGGTTGTAATTAGCTAGCAGTTGCTAAGACATAACACAGATTGATAGTTCAAAGGAAGACATCACTTCAAAAACAAATGACGTATACATTCTGCAACATTTCGAAATTCTTGAAATCAAATTAATTGCTAACGTCAGTACAGGGGGCCGGCGAAACGTATTTGAAAGTGGAGGGCCAAAATATCAAAGTCTTGAAAGGGCTTAGGAAAGGCCGCCACCATGGTTGGTGGCAAGAAAAATTCAGAATCGTTGTGTCTTAGGGATGGCCAGAAACTGTATTTGAAACGAATTTTAACTGAAGGTGTCACATAGTCGCGTCTGTTATGATGTTGACTTGAAATGGAAAAGTTTTGCAAAGTTTTAGAATAACTTGGCTCGTAATGAACCCTTTTTGGTAGATTTTGAAAGTACCCGAAATAAAATGGGGGAGAAAAATAAATGAAACATGGATTAATGAAAACATTAACGTTGAAATATCAATAGAAGAACTATCAGCTAAAACTAAAAAGTTAAGCAACTTTGTACAGTTAAGACATAGCTTTGACATAGCACATTTAAGAGAATACTAGGCAAAGTTACTTGCAGAATCATAAACTACATTTATTTTCACTTTTGCCTAAAATTTTTCTTTAGCTCTGCAGAAAAGTGGGGAGGCCAGGGCCCCTGGCCTCCCACGGTTTCGCCGGCCCTGCAGTATCTCTTTATAGACGGGTAAAAAGTAAGATGGATGTTGATAAACAGAAGCTCCACCCTACATTTGTCTTATTAAGGCCATTTGAAAACGCCAAATACTTTTAGGTTTTATCTCTAAGATATCCCTTTAATAAAACTAACTTTCTCATACCGACTCAATAAGATATTAAAGTTCATTGATTAAATTTTGCTACAGCTGAAGTTACACTTCACAAAGAAGAGAGCTTAGAGCTTGACCTCGTTTACGTGGCTTTTGTAGTCATTGGTTTTCAAGGCAAAGACCTCGATAAAAATCAGTAGGCTTGTCTTGATTCTAGTTTTAGTCCCAAGATAAGGCAGCTTAAAAGCCAAGCTGGTATAATATTCGCATTAATTTGAAAGGAATGAGCCTGGGGAAAAGTTGAATTTTATTAGCATTGTTTTGCAGGTTCACTGGGAGGGGGCAATGAGGCCAGTGCCCCGGGGAATAATGCAAAGAAGAGGCTCATACGAATACAAAAAAAACTGTCCTGTGTTACTTTTAACTGAAATCGATAATTTTCAAGCCTTCCCTATTTCAAAAATGATAGAAAGGCAATCCTAAATTTTCTCCTAATAGTAAGAGCTCATGCAGCCATATTATAATTTGGCTGGGTACGTTCGCCACTTCTTTGTTTCTTTCTCTTTTCATGTTGCCTCAACATTCAATATGGTTAACAGTTGCCTTTGGGTCCGGAAAAAGTAATTTATCATTATTTCAGGAAATCGTAAATGAGATCCTTCGGGGCTTTTCCAAACTGGCAACCATACTTAATAGCTGATTTGCTTGCTACAACCATTCTGAAGAACATGATAATAATTGGAGCTTCAAGGAGGATTGCGTTGGATTCAACGTTAATCACGGGCTGGAGGGTCTATTGCCCTGGTGGGGCAATTGTTGAGAAAGGTTCTGGTTTTGATCTATATAAAAAAGCAGAGTAAAAACTACAAGGAAAGAAATTTGCATCAGCTCCATGGGGGGTTTCAGTATGGGCTTCCTCTTAGCTCTACCTTATTTTTACTGTATTCCTTTTGTGCTTGTACGTTGCCTGTGAAAAATAGATTTAATTCTTATTTGCTATGAAGAAATGTTTCCCAGTTGCTGATATTTTGCAAGTGTAGAAGACTTAGGATGCGTTTCTGTTCGTCCCACTCGCAGTTCTAATAGAGACGCAGTTATTTCCTCCAGAGTTTAAATTTACTCTTTGCAAAGGATTATGCGTTGATCCATCTCGGATCAAGCGTGTGGATTTTTGGATTAAAGCGCACAAGTTCTAACAACCTACTTTGTGTACGAATGATGAATCGAAATTGCCAACATCAGCCACAGTGGGTTCTCTAATCACAAATAAAATGGCTGCCAACTAAAACGATTTTCCTAAGCAACTTGATAGGATTATGAGAGCAATGCTTTGCTCATCAAGGTCATATCTTTTAATCGATTTCTGGAATAAACAATCAACTAATAAAGAACTAACTCCTTTAATTATTAAACAATATGTAAATGGTTTTCTAAGTAACATAAAATCTCCATGGAAATTGGCATTCGCTGAAATTTCATCACAATAATCATATTCATAGACCAAGTTGCCAAGGAAAAGATTAGAAGCTTTTAGTAAAACACATTTCTCTTCATTCAGGCATTGACCTAAAATGACTGGTATCAGTGGAACTCAAAACACCGTAAAACATCTTTGAATTGAAAATCGACCTTTTAAAGGCAGGCAGGAAATAATCTGTTATCTTCTGCGCTGCATAGCAACTCGTGTTTTTCCGTAAGCGAAGCAATTCCTGGACAAGAGGCACAATTGAATCGACGATTATTTGACAAAAAAAAGCGGGAAGGCCTGAGACATTTGACCCAGTGGCGTCGCCGGCCCAAAAAACTGGGCGAGCAAAAATATTCATCGGCCACGCCCTCCAGACGTAGAAAACGGAAAACGTGGGAGATGCCCTTTTAAGTTTTTTTATGAACTATTTCGAAATATTTGGAAAAGTAATTTTCTCAAGCATCATTTTACGCAACGGGAGCTTTCTTGCAAGAACAAAATCGAAATCGATCTCATCAACATCACCAATTGTTTAGGATACGAGCGAGTTGATCGAGCACCGGTTTGCCGAACAAGCTCGAACTGTAGCGATTTGAAAAAAATTAGCAAAATCCGAGTTTAACGGTTAAACTTCTAATTGTTTCAATAGAATTTTTTCCGATAAGTTCTCTATGCTAACTATGATTTTCAAAACATCCTTACCTTTACATAAAGAATTATTTTATATACTTTTTTACACGGTAAATATTTATGATCCTTTCTTCCTTCGCATTACTGTTACACGCGAGCTGTTATACCCCTCCTTCGGGGACTTTGTCATTATTTTTTTATTATGTCGAGTTCTGTTTTATTGGAATCCCGATTCAACAGATTTTCATTTTTACAACATTCTTCTGTCCAACAGGTCTTTCTAAAGAAAATGATCGAGCCAAAAAATATCGCAGTTGCTTCGTAAAATTTTGTTGAAAGCTGACCAAAGATTTGATTAAATCGAAAATGTTGATTGAATGACTGGATTAATTCCCTTACCCTTTAAACCCCATCCCCATCTTCTCATGAAAACCCACAGCCAAAGTTCGCGCGAAACCCTCACGTAGGCACTAGTTTGGTTCTCCAGACAACGAACATAATGAAAACACCAATACAATGTTAAAGGACAACTGATCTCATCCTTGACCCCCTGTTCCTTTTTTAGACATAGAAGTTCAATGACAAGCAAATTGCCTTAACGCTAATCTTTAAGAAATTTCGCCCAGTCAATCCAGACTTTTCCTTAATACACGGATGATATCCATTAACCGTTTCAAAATTCTAAAAGCCGGGACAAAAAAAGTTAAAGTACAATAAAAAGCTAGCATTGTACATGTATTAACTTGACGATGCCTCTTCCGAATTCAAAAAAAATGTATACAATAGTTTTCAACCAATGATTTTATTGAAGACAAACACAAGTTGTTATCGCCCCATAACACAATTTGATATCCATCAACGATATAGACGGAAACGTTTAGGCAGCTAGCCAGGATGAGGATGTGAAATATGTTCGCAATCTTTCCTTGACGCCAGCTCTAGCCCCGTCGTGCATAATAGGATACGGGTATATAAAAAACGAACAAATAAATCAAATGTTGTTTTCCAACTTGACCGAAAAGCAGTTGCTGTTTCTATTAGAAAATGGCACACGAGTGTTCGTTTGAACACACAAGTTAACATCAATTAAGAGACGTTAACGATTTGTATGGCTTTTACCCGTGTTTTGGTTACGCCATAGTCTTTCGAGCAATATATTGTTCGAACCACTGAGACCAGCATCTGAAAAATCTTACAAATTCAAACAACAAGGAACAATGAAAACACTTACTCTTGCTGACTTCATCGCGATTTGTTTGTGTCGACAGGATAGTTCGTCCTGATATATTAAAAACACCAGTGAAGAAGATTAGAGCAATTTTAGCTAAATTGAAAACCATCGTAATCTTCTTCCCTATACTCAACTTCTATCAACTGTGCGGCGTCTGTAGAAGCATTCGACCGAGCTTGAGCTGTTGTGAGCTTGTCCAGAGAAATTGTGTACACTAATGTATTTGCTCTGCTTTTATGTGTCGTGCACAATCATTTGAATGCGTCATTTAACTCCATTATGACGTAGCAGCCATTCTTCTGGTTGATTGGTCGCGATGAGGGTTAAGGAGGATGATTTTTGAATGCCTCAGATACGACAGCGCTCTCGCCTAAAAAAGTACATGCCTATTCATAGGACATAAGGATGGTGGCTCATTACAGATTGCTCGTTTGTTCTCTGTATTTCTTAACAACAACCGATGTGATATATGAAGCCAACCTTTGGTTTACAATGCGGTTTCCATTTGCTGTAAACTGTGGCATTGACTTTTTACTTTGTCCAGATAAAGTGGGTGTTATAGAAAATAAAACTCTCAATGATTGTTTCTCGAGCAGTCGGAATTTACTGGATTTTCCTACCACATTACAGCTTTATCGTCTGTCATCTATTTGATCTTTAAGTTTCAATAGCTGTTTAGACGCACGTGTGACAGCTAAGTGTCAGCCTCCAAAATATGCAATAATGTAACAAATTTTAATAAGAAATGTCACTAAATGGTTTCTGAAGCACATCCTACCTCGAGGAAACAGGGAGTAGCAAATATTTTGGGGAAATATTCGATAAATCGCATCTATAAAAATTCTTGCTCTATCTTCGATGTAGCTGTTCTGGTAAAACAAGAACGAAAGAGAAGACAGTTACAGAGGTGGGAGGAAAAGACAACCCTTTGTTTGTGGGGGGGGGGGGGGGGGGGGCAGCCCTGATAATAAGTGTAACAACAGCTATATTTCACAAAATAAAAGCATTTTGCTTATGCCAAGCCCCCGGTTATCTTAGCCCTTGACGGTTCAGACGAGCACATGCTTTACAACAATAAATAGGTGCATGACGGGACGGGAATCAGAATTGCCTTAATCAATGCAGTCATCTACTTTATTTGGATACAGCACATCTCATCGATCACCTTTCAAGGCAATAGCCGGTGAAACCATAGAAATACTTTAAGTTTTTTCAGAAAGCGCTTCAACTGTCTGCATGAGATGAACGGTGTTTTCACCACATCCGCTTTATTGGTTCAAAACTTACATACCATATTTTTGTGCATATTGTTTGTACTAGTTCTCCCCTAAAGCTCTTCTTCCAGCTCTCCCTCCAGTTCTCTTTCCAGCTCTCCCTCCAGCTCCTCCTCCACAAGCTCCCCTCTACAGCCCCCCTCCACAAGCTCCCCTCTACAGGCCCCTCCACAAGCTCCCCCTCAAACGCCTCCTCCAGCTCCCCTTCTAGCCCCTACCAGCTCCCTCCAGTTCCCTCTCCTGACTTATCGCCTAACTCAGTTCCCTCTCCATCAATGTAAATACCTACATAATCTAATTCAATCGTCCTTTGCAAAGTAAGCCGTTGTTAGGGGGGGAGGGAGGGAACTTTCTACCGTTGGCTGGATCAACGGACGTTGAGGCTTGAAACCCACAGCTGATTGAAATTAATCAAAACTTGTATTTGCAGGTTAGCTACCTCAATCAGGCCGCATGGTTTAAAATTTTTTGGTTATCAGTTAAAGGGTAGCAAACAATGTCGCCTTTGATTTATGAAACTGGATGAAGAATTGGGATTTTACCAGTAATACAAAATTTTAGTGGCTAACGTCAGAGAACGTATAATAATTTACGTAACTGTTAATTCGTTGCCTTCAACCTCCGTAAACATAGAGTTACTTTAGTAACAAGATCTTCTTAACGTAACTTGCTTTCTTTATTGGCTATTTCTAGCCTAGTGTTTTTCTTAACATTACCGAAATGGTTAGATGAATGACAACATGTGTGGGAAGAAATGAGAGATACCTACGGCTTTCTATCAAGTGTCTTCTATTTTTCAAGAAACTAGACTAGTAAGTGAATTTCTACTTAAGTTAGCATGGTTGTACAAATATTGTGCACCAACCTGCAGAAAACCTGGGGGAAAAGTTAAAAGAAATCATCCGATAAAACCTTTAAGTAAAGGGTATGATATAAAAGAAATGGGGAGATGCCTCAGCAGTGGAAACCAATCGTGCACAATCAGACGTCTGGTCTCACTGTAAACTAGGGTAGTATATAAGAAATAAAAAGTGGAGAAAATGGAGATAAAATCGTTTTACAAACGGCCTCTGATATGGCCTAGTTTAAGAAGCGAATGTCTTTTGGGAATTTATTGTATCAAGAACGACCTTGAAACTGAAACGACTTTCTTGTAGCTTCTGTTCTGACTTTTGGAAGGCGTAGGGTCTGCATTTCTATCTGTGCTTTACTTGTGATCAGTTTTCTCAATATATGACGCAAAATCCGATTTCGAAATATTTGGGAGGGGGGAAATTCTGTTTTTTTAAATAAGGTTGTTACGGTAGCTCAAAAGAGCCCTTCGGTAACGTATTATCAGGCCCTAAGATAAATAAAACTGATACATTGTCGCAAATGTCGGGTGTTTTAGGTAGCTGTTTTGTGGTTTCATAGGCAGGGAAAAACTGCACGATTACATTGTTTATAATTCATTAAACAGTTACAATTATGAGAAAAGGTGAACACTTACTGGCATACAAAGTTTCTAGAGAGGGGGGGGGGGGGATCTCAAGCCCTCTAGAAAGTTTATTTTGACAAAATTTTTCGTATGCGCTAGGCTAGTGGTCGTAACTCCAGATTCTTTGCACATCTTTGACTTGTTGTGATTGTCAGGTTGTCTCAATCACTTACGGTGTGATGTTGATCTCAACTGCGTTCCTTTGCAAACGTTTAAACTTTATCGTCATCGTGTCTTGAGATTTTAAGTTAAGGATTTGAAAAAGTATAAAATTTTGTAGCTTTGCAGCAAGATTTACAGAACAATAGCTTTGCAGCAAGATTTAGCTGCAAAAACTAACAGTGAATGTCTCATTCTCTTCTTTGTAGGTGGTCATTCGATTCGTGGTTTGTTAGTGATGGATGCAGTGTCACACACCTTGGTACTTATATCCAGAGACGCCGGAATGACCAAGGGGCAAGGGAGACAGGCTCGTGTAAAAGGGCATTTGAAAGATAACTGCCAGCTTTTACTAAGACCCCGTTTAACACTGTGCCGGAAAAAATTTTCCGCTTAAAACTTGTTCGGATTGATCTAAGTTTACACTGTGCCGCACAAATTTTGTCCACTTTGACCTAATGCCAATCATGACCTAATGCAGTCACGTGACCTAAATCATGCACAGAACGCCCAAAATGAAGTCTTCTCTGGGCAACAAATTAATAACAAAATTCCAACCATTTTAAAAAGACTTCATTCTCTCTTCAGAATCATCTGCTTCTATTTCAGACCAAATCCAAAGATATTTTCAATACAAATTAGGCCTAGTTTGTTTTAATAGTTTGTTCTTGAACCAAAATGACACTGAAGTAGCAACAAAAGTAGTGAAAGCTGACAAGGATTTTACGGGGACTGGCAAGATACTGCACTTTTAACACGAGTATTTATCGACAACAGGGCAGCCAAGATGGCGAAAGGTCTTGATTGGGAGATGGTGAAAATTAAATTGGATAAAATAGCCAATCGCTTTCGAGCAAGATACGATGTGGATAAAATTTATCCGGATAAAAGCGTTTACACTGTACCACATAGCTATTTGAACTAATTTAATCCACTTTTCTAGGTGAACTAATTTTGTTCGAATAGCCGCTCTCAAATTCGTGCAGATAGCGAGGGTCTAGTGTAAATGCGACGCCTATCTGAACTAATTTTGATGAGGATAAAATTTATCCTGCACAGTGTAAATGGGGTCTAATTTCTTCTACAAACTGCCATTTTCTTACGATATTCTGTAGATAGCTTGAAAATTGGCTAACTTTTGACATAAGGGTTTATTTTACATGTTTTGAGAAACGTCGTAGTGAATTAAGCACTAAAATTAGAATTTCATGAGAGTCTCTCTGGTTATTATGATTGGCTGGTTTCAAGGGCACTCTTATGAAAAGGGAACTCTGCCCCTCTTGCCCCTCCTACGAAAAGGCAGCAGGGGCGGTTGACCCCCCGCGCCCTTTTCTCCGGCGTCCCTATCTGCTCACAAAGTTAATGCAATGTTCTTTCAATGAAACTTTCAATCTTTTTTCGAGTAGAGTTTTCTGCAGTTCCAAAGTTCTCTTATGTGACATTCACATATTTTTGTGAAAAAGACATGACTGTAGCATACATTTTCAGGGACCGTGGAAGCGGGGGTAAAAGGGGCTACAGGGGCTTTAGCCTCCGCCAATAATTTCCAAAATGTTCTTAAAACAATGCACCATGCTTTTGTTTTCAGAATTTTTCTAAAAAACCTTTCCGCCCCCTAAATCTGTGAATGCTCAGCGTCCCTATGTTAATGTTCCGCGTACTATTTTAATACATTCTTTGTCAAATCATTTCTATGGGTCAAAAATAGCTAAGGTCCAACAATTGAGCTTTGGGATACACCATATTCGAGCAATCGAGATTCGGACACCGGACAGTGTCACACTGAACAAACTGATAACGGTTTGATGAATAGCTTTTTACCCAGTACAGCTCTGTGTCCTTGATGCCATAGAATGGAAGCTTTGATAGGAGTGTTTGACCGTGTCATTATTGTGATAGAATAATGAATCGTACATGGAAGAAAGATTTACACTACAAAAAACTTCAAAGCCCATGAGATGAGTTATCCAGTTAAGGATGATCGAGAATGTTTCCTGTCAGCGAAGATTGCTCTCACTATGTGCAATGTGTTTTATATTATCTAAGTCAAAATAAAAGCTGTACTATTTTTGGCACATACTAATGATTCAGGAAAAAAATTTTGTGCCATTTTTTTTGTTTTGCGCCCCCTCCACCCCCTGTTCAAATCTGCGTCCGGCAGCCCTCATAGGCAATTATTTGAAAATCTTCGAAGATGCTGGCTGCACTGAAATTGGGTGATAATTTACAACAGAGGCTTTGCTTTTCGATTTAAAGAGTGGAATACCTTTGCAATCATTTTTCTAGGGACTACATATGTTTTAAGTGATAGATCTGTTATAACGGCAAGAGGTTCCTCAATGATAGTTGCGCCGTCCTCAAAAAAACCAGGTGGAAAAATATCTTTACCTTACTCCATGTTTATCATATTTAAGAAATTTTGCAATTGTTACTTTCTTTTTTCTAGAGAAACACAGTAATACGCATTCAGAAGTGCATCTTGGGAGTGCTAGACTTGTAAAGTTATAATAAATAGCAAAGATACATATAATTAGGAGGGATGGCAAAAAAAACGCTTCGTTTATGCTTAAAACTTTCCTGTTGCTTTATAAAATGTTTGCTATAAATTGTCTCTCTTTTGCTTGGAGAGAGGTCAATCACAGGTACAAAACATACAGAATTTATTAACATATCCTGCTCTTGAAAATGATGTTAACAGTGATAGTAAGAAGGGCTTTAAGCTAGTGTTTATTCAAAATCCTTTAAATTTCCCAACCGTATAACAGTTTGTAATCCAAGAGAAGTATATGAAGGAAAAATGTTTTCTGATTAGCTGCTCGAATAGCAATCTTTTTAGCAACATCAATTTATCCATGACAAATATGGTTCGCAGATATTGTTCTTTCAAGGAAATGAAATAATAGGAGACGTCATTTTGTAAATGTATTCTTGATACTGGAGTAAGAAATGAGTTTTTGTGGAGTAACCATGGTTCTGGGTTTGGTTTGAACAGCTCCTTTTGAAGGGTCTTTAGTGTATAGTATAGAGCGTGATTAGACATAACAGGATTTCGGACAGCCAAAACAGAAGCAAGAGCATATCTTTGGTTTGGCGGGATCTTCTTTCTAGTGCTGGGACCTTGGAAAAATTTCAATTCTGAAGGAGAACAGGCAGAAAAGTTTTATATATTCCATATTTGAAAAATTTTAAAATTGCACTTCTAAAAGGCTTATTTTCCATGAGTTAGGCAGATCTTACTCCTGGTACCCCCGTCTTGAACATTCTCTAATGTTGTAATACAGCTTCTAAACTTTGAACTGTCTCGGAGGTACAAAAAATGTTGACTATAGCTTCCATACCCTCGTGCTGGCTTGTGTGGAATCAACCACTTGCTACACACTATCCCATCAAACGTATAATAAATCCTCGTCGAAATAAAGAAATAAAGAAAAACAACGTCATGTTATTGTAACTCTTCACCTTTGCTACATTTGTAGAACGGGACGTTATTTTTCGTAAAAAAAAGTAACAAAACAGTTCTTGTAATCTTCTGATATCAAGATAAAATAAGGAACTTCCTTATTTTATCTTGCTGATATTAATTTCAGATAAGACAATGGACAGTTGACGGTTTGATGACATGGTTTGCTTGATCAAAAATTATGTTTATTGGACTCTTATATTAACGTGTAATGCCTGTACTTTTTCAGGGCCTACGCCACGAATTTGAAAGTGGGGGGAGGGGGGAGGGGGATCAAGGCTAGAAAAAGTGGGGGCCAAAGCTTTTTCCTCTTTTACTGCAGCTTTAAAGCTAGTTGCTTCGCAAAAAGTTGAAGCGTGGCCCCTCTCGCCCCCCAGTGGCGTGAGCCCTGTTTTTTCTGCAGCTTTTGCCAAAGAGAATACATTGCAGGGTAATACAAAGTAAACCCAATTCAATGATATATTTCGTGGAAAAATTCATCAACTGGATGAAATAATTTATTTGAATACCTTTTATGTTTTGTAAAGGAACTACATGCTCTTTGTATGGGAATGGTCAAAGAATCATGGAGAATTGCATCTTATTCTCAATATAACACACCGTCAGATACTGGATTCGAAGATGCAACGCCTTTAATAAAAAACCAGATTCAGCTAAGATTTTTTCAAAAGGTGGAATTTGGCACAAGAAACAAAAAAGCAACGCATTAAGTTTCGTT
This sequence comes from Rhopilema esculentum, assembly GCF_057945365.1. Classification (NCBI taxonomy): domain Eukaryota; kingdom Metazoa; phylum Cnidaria; class Scyphozoa; order Rhizostomeae; family Rhizostomatidae; genus Rhopilema; species Rhopilema esculentum. Next base: position 5,463,869 of record NC_142819.1, on the reverse strand, counting down.
GATTAGAAGAAAAGGAGGGAATGGATGCCCTCTGAAAGTGTTATCAGACGACAATTTTCAGAGATTGTAACAATACGTTTTCAAAAGATATACAATTTGTTTGTGTGTGAATCACAGTGTGAATCAATGTGTCGTAACACTGCACTCTTCTCAATTAAATGAGGAACATTTCAGATATAAGTAAGATAATAGGAGTAACGATATCATATTCAGGGGTTGACAACAAAATCCTATGATACTATGCTGATTAGCTGACAATAGGAGCTAAGGGCTTATAGGCAAAATAAAGCTGTATGGTTGAAGAAACTTTAGTAAAGATATTATTCGTTGGGTTTTAGAATGATCATGTTTGCTAGGCAATGCTTCTCATTGGAGAGAACTTCTACTGTGTGCTTTAGAGTGGAAATGTGGTGTGAAGTCATAAGCTCAACCTCAATGATTTAAAATTTTGGCCATATGTTCTGAAGGAACACTATTAAGAGCCCCTGGCTGTGAAAAAGGGTAAATTCTGCTAGAAATTGCCAGAGGTATTGCCACATTAGCAAAAGCTCCTTCCTTGCTTTCCAAACGGATCACAGTGATATGGTGTTAGTTTTAGAAATTCACGAACCAGGCTAGAACAGTAGGTATCCAACAGTGAAAAAAGATCATTCACTCGCTATATCTCACCTAATTATTCACTCTGCAACATCCTTAACTTAGTGTACTTGTTTGAAAATAGCTCTTATTGCCATTTCATTTTTTTATGACGCCAGACTGTCACTTTATCAAGTCCATTTTTGAAGCCCACTTAAAGCAAGTAGAACAATAAAATATTCAGAAACCATATGATGGGCATGATGCACTGCAAATTTTTAACGAAAACTTTAACGATTTATTGATATTGAAGAAAATTCCGTAATTTTTGGGTAGTTTTAAGCATATTGTAGTTTTTGATATTATACGAATAGAATGAAAGAATCTGTACAACCGCGAGGAGTTTGATGCAAAAATGTGAAAAATATTCTTACCAAACCCTATAGAATGCATCTTAAAACATTCTGATGGGTATGCTTGATTAATGAGGCTTATCTTTGAAAACATAGATCCTAGTCTTTAGCTTGCTGTACAACTTCAGCCACAGATAACTTAAATTGTCAATTTTAAACAATTAACTGTAAATTTGTTGATTTGTCACAAAAATTGGTCAAAGGGAGAGGATTAAGGCCTATGTGTTGATTAATACGAAAAAAATTGAATGATTTTTGCATGCATTCATTTTAAAAAAATTATCTAACCTTTGGTGAACGAAAAATATACAACTGGACTTTATTGTATGCAAGGAAACGAGATATGAAAAAGCATATTACAACAAGGGGCGGATAAACAGACACTCAAATAGTGGAAAAACACGTCTTGCTTCAGGGGAAGTGTAAAGGTTTAGAACACCGCACAATCATTGGTTAGAAAATCTCAAATGAAGGCTTGTCAAAATGATCGCCCTGAACACAATGATGCGTCTTTGTATTATCGTGGGAAACATTGAAAAAAGTAAAGCTTACGGTCTGATTGGGTAAATCCTCTACAAATATATATAGCCCTGTTTACACTACACAAACCAACCTGGGTTTGCCCCAGGTAAGAACTAACCCAGGTCAGATTTTTGTAGTGAAAACGTAAACCAACCCGGGTTCGCCATTGATTTCGTTTACACTACAAAATCGGCAGTTTCAAGTGTAAACGTAGCAGGGTTCCTTTTAACCTATGGCGAACCCAGATTATATTGTGTGGTGTTAACAGAGCTCTTTGGTAGTTTCATATCATGTAAGCTATAACATTTTTCAAAGATCTTTTGTTCCTGCTTTCAAGTATTACAAAAACGGAACTATCAAACATAAAATATTTAGAGAATAGTTATTTATTTTCTATCTGCATTTTGAGCAAAATCTCAGTTCCTTCAGACATCAATCCTAAATACCACGGGGGGGCTGCTGCCCATTGTTTTTCTTCTTATTCAGTCCAATGTCATAAAGAAAACATACCACAGTTTGACAATTATTACCCCGGAAACATACCCCGGTTCCGACGGGCCTAATCCCTAAAATCTTTGCATACTCGACGAAAATTTCGACCTCTATGCTTCCTTGATTCCTCTATGCACTTTTAAACGTTTAGCAAAGTTGAATATATAGCCCGTCCTTTTTCACCCTCTACATTACAGAATCCAGGGATTTAAGGGTGCGTCCACATGAATAATTACTTCACAAGATGATAAATAACACACATAATAACGCATGTGTTGGTCCCTATAATCCTTAGTTGTTCGATAAAGTCATCGATCGGTATTTGAAAAGCACCTAAATTTCTCCTCATCTATGTCGTAGTCAAAAATATTTTTTTATATGACCTACCACTCCTCTCGTCTCGAATGTCAAGGTACGCAATTGCTCACGAAACCAAGATTTGTTAAAACTTAACCTCCATCTCCTTATAATCCCAATGAAACACAGTATATAATTGTATGACTTTCTAACACACAGCAATAAACACAAAAAAGGAAACCCTTTATTGTTCAATCAATTTTAACGTCATTGCTTTTAAACGCTTCCCCTTAACAAACGCCTACTTTTAAGGATGAAGTAAAGTTATTAACGCCCTTGCAGTGAAGCAGAGGTTTTACACCATAGAGAAATTATTTACACGTTGTATACATTGGTTTACTCGTTGTTAGGTTAGCGTGCAGACCACCTACGCAAGGTGGAGCCCACTTGCCGACAATCCGTAGAAACGTTGCTGGTCTTATTTCATGTTGAACCACAGCGTTTGAAATTGGAACGTTTGATCACAGGAACTTGACAGCTCTTGTAAAAGTTGCTGAAGGTTGGGGTGAGTGGGATGCTACCAAATAAAGTTATAATCATCCAGTAAGGTATTCGTTTAGCCCAGAGGTGCCGTCCTTAAAAGTTAGGAAGAAGGGCTGTGCTGTAGGGAACGTCTAGAGGCCACATCAAAGACCACGCCCATGGTCAAACCACACCCATGGTCAGACCACGTTGTTATACTTGCTTGGAACTGGACCAAACTTTGTCGGGTAAATTGGTATTAGAAAAGATATATAAGCTAGAATCTATGTTGCTGTCTAGAGTTAAATGCCAAAAATTAATGACTTAATGCTGACGAAATTGGCTAATCAAACAGTAATAATGATTAAGATACAGACGAGGATCATTTGTGAGAGACAGTGCCAAGAAAATAACAGTTACTGGGTGGCGAAGCAGAATGGTACGAACATACCATACTGTGGGTGGAAAATTCCATTATTTGGCGATTTTTAAACCTTTCCATTCTTGAAATATTAGTGTAAACACAAAAATTATTAAGACCTTAAGCGATATCACTAGGTCATACCATTATTATTGTTATGAGAACACTTTGATGGGAACCTCTGCTAAGAAAGCTAAGAAAGTACACGTCTGTACCCTTGATAATTCGTCTAATATCGTCAAATATTGGAATTATCGCTCATTTATATAATTGACGTAATATGTTGTCATAAACTCATCATGTAACTAATTTTTTTTATGGAGCTATATTTCATAAAATGATCGTCGTCTGTATCTCGATTAACAATCTTTAATCAGTTTGTGCCTCCCAGCCATGTTACAGAAACAACAGGGGTACAAAAGTTGTGTTTTCATAAATATTGGCAAAGTGGGAAATCGCTTTTTTCAAGGGAATATCAGTTTGCACTCTAGACATATCGAAAGCCACAGAGCTAAGCGGCATTCGATAAGAGTGTCTGCAAATAGAATGTCTTTATAGACCGAAATATATTTTGTGGAAACAATTTTAACCATGCAATATCTTTCCAGAGAATTACTGATAAACTTGGTGGTTGGATAACTAAGATGTTACTTCATAATTCCTGTAAACCAAAATCTAACCACAATGTCTGCGCCCTTTTTGAATCATACATGACTGTCTAAAAATAATAAGTTCTGCAAATTTAGCAACAAGTGCATTTTAATTTTTATTTGGTAGTAATAGCCAGGGTTAATTCTTATCTACCTTACGTTTGGACATTTTGGAGAATTCTGTATTTTGGAGACTTTATTCATGCCTGTTTTGCCCGATAGAAATATTCTTTTCGGGACATTTTTACCATTATTTCTAAGACATACAGGATACAATTTCTTCCTGCCTATCTACTTCGAGCTTGCTATTCATAGCCTTGCTATATGATAGGCATTTTGACTCAGTCAACGTAGATACAATGACTCAAAGCATACCCAATGTCCGATTGATCGACTATAAAAATGGATAAAGTGGTTAATGGGCATCCAAAGTGAGTATGAAGTTACGTCAAATAAGGTGATATGATGAATGGGACACAAACAACCATTTCAAAATAGAATGATCTCGTATTTAGTTAGTTTTGTTAGATGCAAAATTGATAACAACTTCCTATGTTGTTTTGGCTCTATTTAACTGCCCACAGCAGCCAAAATCGTGTGTTAGCGTGACAAATCGTCTGAGCAATGACGTTACTCACTTTTGAGTAAGTCACTCGAAGGGGAATTTCCACTTAAGAACTAAAACTACGTTGTAACTCTGCCAGTGTACTCAAGCAATGTATAAGAACGTAAAGAAGCCAAATATTTTCAGATTGACTCCACGGACATGCAAAGTGGATTACATCACTATAAATAAAGGTCCTTGTTATAGCCTCAATTAGCAGTAAAGAAACACTCACGGAGCCTGTTTAGTCAAACATGACAGCAATTGCATTCAATTTAATGTACTAAAAAGGCATTATGGTCAGAAATGCCTGTAAATTCACGATATAACTTCACACAACGGGATTATGGTTTCGTACAAACTGATTAAAGTTTTCTTCAAAGAGACAATTGCTAGCTTTGAGTGACCTTGCGTTAAAAAGACTTAAATATGCGTCAATCACATTGAATTTTAACTTCAAAGAGCATTTAATTATACACGGGCTCAAGGAATGGGGATAAGTCCTATTTTGTGGGATCAAGTGGAACTGCTTCTCCATGTGGAGAGAAAATGCCATTTTGCTAGATTACCACCACACTTGTAAATGCTTGTAACACTTGTAACTCTCCACCAACTATCTGTCCTTCAATTTGCAGATTTCATCTATCAATATCTCTATAATTTCAGTGGCATATTTAGCTCAGTTTTATTAAAGAACAGTCAGCTTATAGCACATAGCCATTAATTGCACTTAATAGCATCGTGATGTATTGTTTCATTCATATCTAGCATCGTGCTTCTGTGTCGAAAGAGAACAGCCTTCATCTATTTTATTGCAGCGGCTTCTATGAAGGATATAATCCAAACAGTTGCAGTTATGTTACGTTACGGTCAGGATTGTTGTAGAAGCTGATAATTAGTGCAGAGTTCACTGCATATACCTCGTTGATAGACAGTGAAAAATGCTCTTGGTACTAACTAAAAAGATGTGTTTGTTACTTTGGTACCCAGATAGCGTGGAAGAAAATGTTCTGTGTATCTTCCAGGCCTCGAAAGGCAGGAACGTTGCCACAGGGTTGGAGGGGTGGGGGCGTAAGCGGTGTGCTTCCCTCTTGATTAAAGTTTCCTTGCGAATACAAGGAGTTTATTTGGGAATTTTTTGCACTTGTCAGCAAATGAATGATCGCTCACCCACTTTGTTCGCAAGTGGGGCCTGGAATCCCCCCTTGAGCACAATATAAAGCGACGACCCTGTCTAATGTTCTCTTTACCTTAACAGAAGTGTTTTAAGTTGTTTTATTGTAAGGGTTACAAATTGAATAGTATTATGAATACACTGACCAAATCTCAGGGCTTCGGTTGCTAAGGCTGCAAGTACAAGCATTTTGAGCAAATATAAGTCCGACAATTCTAGATGATCAATCAAAAGGTTCATTAAATAATAACCACTAACTAAGGCCAGTGATAAAGAAAATGGTGAATCCCATTGCCTCATCAAAAGTTATGATTATGTAAAAAAGGTGGTGCTTTTGTCTCAGGATTGTTGTATCTTGGTTCCTTATAGGAGACAAGCCTAGCTAAAATCCCGACAATATGTTATTTCCCAATTGTTAGTGACTTTTTGTGATGGTAGCTAATGTCATTCTAAGCAAAGCATAAGGATGTTTGTTTATCTGACAAAATCGCGTTAAAATCACATAGATCTGATCTTGAACCACTCCTGAATACAAAACCTCTGGCATGGTGATAGTATCAGAGAAACATGCCTCCTGGCTGTGTCTAACGACGTCCCTGCTATGTACATGCCCACAAAATGGGCCTAGTAAAGATCTTCATTTTTTGTCATATCAAATTACTTTAAAGCTAATCTCGGGACGTCTTTATTTTAAAAGAACTCATGTTTTCAATGAATTGTTTCACTAAACTTGCACTGTCTTGCCATTGAAAATATTTCCCTTATAACACCGTGAAACTATAAGCCAAATTAATTACAAGAAACTCATGTTAAAATTTAGGCCACTTTTTACAATTCAGGAGAGAAACGAGTTGGAAATGTGTAAATTCGTCAACTTGAAAGTTTTACAGAGTCAAGATTTAAAATGAAGTGACATCAAGTATTCCCTTGTTTTGTTTACAAAAGGAATACGGCCAATGGAGTACGTTACAAGGATTGACTAATGGAATATTATACGGCCAGTTTTGTTTATAAGAAATATCTTCCACTACATTGTACCCAAAGTCTTTATATTTCCGCCTTTCTCGAATAAACTGGTGTTGCTTTCTACAACTTTTGGAATAGTTAGTGGAAAGATATTTCCAGCGCCTTTAGCAAATATATCAATGGCGGTGTAAATGAAAGATGGGAGAGAGAAAAGATTTTGCGACTGGCGTCATATGAAATGCGTATTTATGGCAGCACAACATTCATTAAAATTCACTGAAAGAAATATCACTGCGAAACATACCGAATGTTTAATATTGCAGCAAAATATTTCTTTAAATATAGCACAGATGTGTTGTGATTAGAGTACCGGCGGCACTTTGCAAGTTTATTGTTTTAAAAAGGATTCTTCCATAAGAAATATGAATTCAGTTAGTTATAGCAAATATCCCTGCTCAAGAATGCAAGCTAAAATTGGTCCAAACATGTCATAAAAGACTTTTGGGTATTCCAGAACCTAAGTTGAAAATTACAAAGTTTAAAGAAAATGACATGCACGCTTGGGGTTGTAAGGTACTGGCCTGTGGACAGGAGAAAAGCCATGTGAATATATATAAATATATATGATGGGAAGAGAATGCAAAAAAATGAATGCTGAATAGCATAAAACTCTTGTAACATTGTTTATGTATAGATTTTATATCGATTAATGAAAGAGACGAAGGAACAAAGACGCTGGTCCAATTAATTCACCTGCCCTATTTTTATCTTTTGTATGTGTGAGGGATACGTGTTCCCTTGATCTCCCAGTCTTTCTGCTTTGCGATGGAAGCCTCTACTGGATTTGCGACCACAATGACGTCTTTTTTGGTTCCCGAAAGGGAATTATTGCGACGTGACGAAGATATTTGTCTCTTACTGGAACTGAGCTAAATATTTATCATAAGATCACTTTCCTTTCTAATTCCTTTCTAAACATCTTTCACGGCATGTTGTTCAAACTTTGGCAACACCTAAACTGTTGAGTTTAATACTTGACTTTTATTAAATTGTTGTTAGCCTCCTGTCATAAATGTCAAAATGACCAACATTTTGACATTGAGAATGGGAAAGGTAGTTTTCTAAGTCCGCCAAAATGTTGGTCTGAAAGCTTTTTAAACTGCACGTTCAAATGCTTGTTGAGATTGGCATTTGATCGGGCATTGGGAATTTCTAGCTTCTAGGAGTGACTTCTTGGCAACGTTAATGTATAAGCCCTCAAAACTAGCATCGTATATCGATAGCCATAATGATGTGCTGTGACTGAATGGGATGTTGGGGGCATGGTTGAATTGTTCTCGATTCTCTTTTTGGTATAAAAAGAATAGGAGACAGAGAAGTGACTTGTGGAGATCCAGATGATTTTAAGACCTAAAGAAAGTAAGATTCATGCTTGTTATGTTGGAAAACACAACAGTAAGTACGTAAGACATTTTGTGTCTTCTTATAAAAAACATCTAGATGAAAATACTGATCTTTTTATCAGAGCATAGATTGTTTGAAAGGACCTAAGTGGAAGTTTGACCGATTATAAGAAATAGCAATAAGAAGGGTTGGGAAACTGAATCATGATAAGGTATATCAATCACAGTTGTAACGTGACAGGTAAAAAACCCTAGGGTCATGTACGATGTTGCTATTGTTTTAGTTCTTGGTTGAAGTCTTCAAAACCTAATTGTAGAACATGTAAGATAGTTCTGGTTTTTTCGTGAACTAACACCAGTTATTATCATTAGAATTATATTATAAGTGAAATAATTCAATGGGAAGAAACATTATCTTCTTAATCGTTATCTGTATTTGACAAGAGGTGTAGAGTTTATGGCCTAACTGCATTCGTCCCAGTCAATATTTGACAATTTAAAACGGCAAAAGAGCCATATCGATTATCAAAATGTGAAAAAGACTGGCTTGCTAATCAAAAGCATTGTGCTTTTATTCGTCATGAAAATGTGTTTTAAGACCTTGCCAGAGGCTACATATCCAGTGTCATTTGAAATTACCCTTTCAGTTCCAAGTGTCGTTACCCAACCGGGCGATGACCAAGGGTATTGCCTTGTCTTAAAACCAAATTCCCAAATCATATTTGCAGCAACCCACCTACATGCAGAGGCTAATTGCTTTGATTCACAAATCAATGTCCTGCTAAAGTTCAGCATCTTTATATATGAAGCTTAATATCTGAAGGTTCAGAACATAGTTTGTCAGTACCTTAAATTGCATACATGGACTAAGGGGGTACCAGGTATTTTGGCATGATTGCGTGATCGGCGTATTTTCGATGCGTGAATTCGTGAAATAAATTTTAATTATGCATGAAGGGGAATAGGACATTGGCGCTTGACCTGTGAATCAGCATTACTCATGGCGTGATTGCGTGAAAATGAATGCTGCAAGCGAATTTCAAAATGGAGTACTTTTGTTTTTACAAGGAGAAAGTATTGGTTTTCGGTACCAGACCAGGCTAATGTCTCCATTATTCAGAGATGCCGATGGCTCAGCCAACAAGAAATTACTCTTATAAGATAGTTATTAAAAAAATCAGAGAACTTCCAGGGGGCGTGATATTAAATTTCCAGTACCGTAAGCGTGATTTGCAATTAATTCAAGCATGATTGCGTGATTCAGCATAGATACCTGGTACCCCCTACTAACACGCTGCAATGATAAGTTTGCCAAACTAATATGGAGTTTGACTCTATTTCCTGCACCACGCTACCATTTTTTTTTCCTTTTTAGTCGTTTTTTATAACGTTTCGCTCATTGAAAGTAGGCTAATTGAAAACAGCAAAAGGGTTGCCTTGCCTATATGGAGATGCCTATATCAAGATGTCATGTCCTGAAGCAAATACTAAAGCTTTACACATCTGAGAAAAGATACGCCGCAGACATTTATGTTTGTTTGTCATTTACTACCAGGACACAAAAATGAAAATGGCGTTTATGTTAAAAAAATATCCCTTCGCAGCTACCCTTAGGTTTGAAGAGCGTTACAATTAAGCCGCCCACAGGACAATCTGTCCTTTCTACCACAAGTGAATCTGGATCTTTGTGAGTCTTTTTTATCGAAACAAAGTGAACGTTAGAAGTTTAGATTAAGAGTGAAGGTAGAGGGTAATAAAAGCGATTTTGAAAAAGTAGTTTTCACGATAGGTTTCTTCAGTTATGTTCTCGATATGTTTTTTGATTGGGGTTTTGGAAAAATAGAAGGGTTTTCATCATGTAATCATATCGAATAATACCATATTGAATGATCAAATATTTGAAAAACGTACAGTTTTCAACTTCTAATGTTCTTGAACAAATATAAAGTGGACCAAGTAATTTTGTTTTGTTTTGAGTTATCGAAACGACCACCCGAGATGGTTCTGAATTTTGTAACAGGTGTTTGTTGAACCTTGGGTTGAAATGCTTCGTAACTTTGCAACACTATTGGTAGCAACTGGAGGTGTTTTGATTCATGCTGCATGGTAGCCCGACTATAAAATAGAATATTTCTTATGAGCAGTCGCATCATTAGCAAAATCTTAGCAACGTCACAATGATTGTTATAGATAACCATGAAAAATGAATGTCATGTTGCAGAAAATCCCGTATTTGGGCCTATTTGATGTCACAGAAAGTGAAGAAACAGACAGATAACACAAAACCTGTAATTCTTCAATACAAATACCGTGTATTAATCTTTGTTGTAACATGTGAACACACAGAAGACTGCCTGAATTCATTCAAACTGGAACTAGGTAACGTTTAAGGTTTACCTACTTTTGCAGTCGCATGGTATGTCGAATTTCCCAAAGAACTGAATTGGCTACGAGCAAACTATCTTTCATTACCAGAAATTTGCTTATGTGTAAAGAAAGAGTTTATGTGTTTATGTGCTTAGTTATAAAGTAAAACGAACAAACCTGGCAGAAAAACTGTTACTCGTTGACTTCAACTACATCCTAATCGGATAAAATGGAGCCGTTCTCGTGCTCTACAATAAAGTTTCTCAGGATAATGGAAACAGCGTTTGACTGCTTCTTTATGTCCCCTGAGGCTGTTGATGTTAATTAAAGAGGACAATCGTTTTGTTCTTCTCAAATCAAGCCAGAAATTGAAATAGTGGTAGTTTGATCCTTAAGAGATTTCTAACTATGAAAGGGCAAAACTTCGAAGGGTATATTGCAGGAGATCGATTAAACTCTGCATGTACTAAAAAGGTGTTGAGCTAGCGGATAAACGGGGGGTATAGGGGGCGTGACACCCCTTTTTTCATGACTTGGTTGATGTATCATCAGCTGGTCCTGAAGTCCAAAGTTTGTCGGTAGTAGAAATAGTATCTAGAATACGTTGCTCTTCATCTATGTCATTGTCGGCAAAGTTCACAGACGGCACAAGGGGGTGGTATGGGGGTTGGGGGGGGGGGGGGGCTGGTGATTAACCCCCACCCTACTTCTCTGAAAACTTGGTCTACATATTTCTTCTAAAAAAGGATTAAACAGCGTTGGTAATGGTAGATCAAAATTCTTAAGGAAAGTTAGCCTGGTACGAAGCACTGAAACGAGGCAAAAAGGGTGTGGTTTAACTGGTCACGCCTATTACCCTCCCACTCTGTAATACCTGGCGCTGCAACTGGTAAAGTTTATTCTTGATGACCCTTGACCCCCTTGACCCCTACCTGGAAGGTCAAGCTTGGCCAATGAAAAGCCGCAACTCCACCATTTGATTACCGGAATCCGATCAAGGGAAATAAAACCTGGTGGAATAAATTATTTATCAGTCTTTGGATGTAAATTGACCAATTTTACTTAACATCTTATCTTTGAACTCGAAACATTGATTCTACAAAATCTTTCTTTTCTTTAACTGACCTTTGAAATTAGAATTGATAGCAGCTCTGGATTTCCGCTACCGATTCAAGGGGCATATCCTGCTTAAAACCTACGAATTTGTATTCGAAACAGTGAGTTAATGGAGGGATTCGTGAAAGAAGGATGCGGAAATCCATCACAAAATTATTACATCCGTCTATCAAAAACATGACTAAAGGAAACTATTTCTTATAATCCACGGCAGAAAAAAGAAATGTTAATAAAAATTACTAATTCAAAAGAAGAAAGCAGCATTGACTGTATTCACGCGATCACTTATTTATCAAACAAGTATTTATTCATTCATTCGTTTGATCATTTATCCCCGTCAATTTTCTAGAGATTTGCACTCTTTGCGTAAACGGGGCGACCGCAAACACTTTAAATGACGTCAAAAATACACTGCAATCATTCAACATATCATAAAACAGATAAACAAACTTTTTCTTCACTTGTCTCCAAAAACTTTCGAAACGGTAAAATGACAGATGGACTAATGGACGTATTTTTCTTTCAGAATAGTTTTATTCCAGAAACACTGCGTTGACAGTGCAACCGCCCCGTTTTGCACCTAGAATTTCAAACGTGGGGACAATCAATTTTGTCTTTGAAAACTGACATCATGAATTTAGTCCATTTAACGCATTTTGAAAAACTGCAGTAAATCGTAGGAAGCAGGAAAAATTTGTATATGCCCCGTGTATATGCCCTTAACTGCGAAGGGGATAATTTGCCCTCGAAGTACATTTATAAGAAACGGTAGGTTCAATTTTTCGAGAGTTAAGAAAAAATCCTACCCAAATTGAAAAAATCTAAGAATCTTTTATAATTTGCAGTTTCAATTTTCCGAGCTGACCCTCGAAACGGTCTTGACATTGAACATCATTTTATTTTGCACCTCTGTAAGAGAACGATATTTGCCCGTTTGAGGTATTTTTCTGTGAGTGGAGTAGTGAGAATTTCTGGAAATTGTGTGGAGCAAGGTTGCTGAGGGACTTAATACACCATTGTTTATCATTCTTCGAATTAGCACATTACACTAGTTTATCTCTGAATGCGAGTGAACGTTTTACTTTACCTTGGAAGCACGTTTAAAAAATTCATTACCAATGAAATTGAAGACACATGTAAGAAACTTTTGATAGCAAAATGACCAGAAAATTAAAGAAACTGCCTGCCAGCACCGGACCTTAGTTTATTTTAGAAATATGTGTAGTACGGATGCCTTACGGGTTTAAAAAAGTAGACTTGGGAAAGTCTAGGTTTTGCAGACGAGCGAAAAGAAATCGTAATTTATTAGCATTCTCATTAAAAGTATTACTTGAATAGAATTTATCTATGTTACAATATCGTATTTACTCTATGTTAATACTAAATTCGCCATAGCGACTCGGGGTTGGTTTACAAAACTAAAACGCAAAAAAATCTGTTTTAAACACTGTCTTAAAACACTAATTGCCTCTTCTTACTTTTCTTATATTCTCAGTCGGAAATAAATCGCAAAACAATCTTAAGAACTAAATAATCTTAAAAACCTTTTTGACCTAAAATAACTTGTGGAGAGCGTCAAGATTGAAAAATCGAGCACCCCTGATCTGAAGACAAATGTAACTATAACATGATATCTGTCCTTAAAATGTGCACATGATATCACAGGATATTTGTCCTTAAATTCCTTTAACAGGAACGATTGAGATCTAGGTGTATTAAAGGAATCAAACGAGGCAGGGGAGCAATCACTGCCAAAAGTCGTGGAACACTAACGTCAGTTTTCAAAGGCAAATTCAGCCATCCCCCTCTCCCCCTAAGAACAATGTTGATTTCCTATAGAAAAAAGAAAAGGATTATGGAGTACGCTTTTTAATGTGCCTTGTATGATATTTTTCTATTCTTTCAACATTGTTTTGGGGAGGGGGGGGGGGAAGGGGGACGGAAGTAGTTGTATTCGGGAAAACAAATGAAAAAATAGAAAAGCACAACGCAAAGTGTTTGGTGTTCCAAGTAATTTTGGCAGTGATTGTATATCGTGATCATTAACACAAAACCAAAACATCTCAACTAAAAATTCCAGCTATCCAGATACTTGCACGCAAATCCCACAATGTTGAATCATAGGTAATATATACCGTTCCATTGACGAGCGGAAACTGGGGGAGGGGGATATATTTTCATACGTCTACAGCTGTATCAATTGTAGATAGTTTTAAATACAAAAATCACAAAATAAACTAAATAATTTCTTTTGAAAATAATTTCATCTCTCGAATCGTTGGGAAACGCCGATTTACTGAGGAAAAAACCGAAAACCTAATAAACTAGAACTATATAATAAATTATATCAACAATGTGGCATAAATATACTTGAAATTAAAGTATTCCTTTTGAAGGTACAGTCTCTCGAAAATCCCTAAATTATCTTAACTTTAAAACTAATTGAAAGAAACACATAAAGGTGTTTCACTGCTTGTGGTTCTCATAATAAAAAAACTTTATTTAAGAAATTGTTCTGTTCAATCTGAATCGAGCTACTGTGAATCTCCAGAATTAAAACAATAAATAAGAATTTAAGAGCCATAGTGGTATTTTTTGATTAAGCAAATTTTTGCCAAAAAGGCTTGTGTCCAAAAAGGCGTTGTCCCCTGAGCCATTTGACACAGACTACCCATATTGCTAGGCAAAACCAACTTATTTTATCACCAAAGCTCACTTTTTAGATCAAAACCAAATGTAGAAGCCTTCGACCTTGCAACTCCTTCAGGCACTTTTAAAACATGATCAAAGAACAGCCAGGTTCTTCTCTATGATGGTTTACTGTATCAAATTCAATAAACAATATTTAAACAAGGCCTTACCGTACAACTGTCATTGTAGGTTCTAAGACTGTAATATTGGTCCTTAAAAAGTATAATTAGAGAACAGATCACATCACCGTTACTGCGTTCTGAATATCGTGCGTTCCAATAATCGTCCAAATATTCATTGATGCTCGTGCCATTAAAAGCTTTCAAACCTCACACAGCGTCCAAGGTGAAGGGCTTTACATTACTCCATTAAAGGTCTTGGACAGTCATTCTATCTGGCGATAAGACAGCAAGATTTGCCTAGACCCACACACACTGGGACAACGGCATCAATTGATCAAGCGAAGTAAATCGTTTTAGAAAGCTTCTTATGAGGTCTGCAAGCATCGCCAAGAGTTTTCAGGGCTGCCTCGCTGATTGACTTTTTAGATGAACTGCCTCCCTGATCTGAACCAGCACTAAAATGAAAATATTGGTCTTTACTGTCAGGTATTAAGTCTAGCAGTAATGATGGTGCTCGTAGTGACGAGAGCCCCTGCTCAGAGTCCATATGGGTAACATATTAAAAGCCCATATGAGCATCAAACGAAAATCAACGAAGTTTTATCTTTGTTGTTCTATCGGAAAGATTTTTGTCGTGGTATTATTTTTCTTCATCAATTTACTCAGTTCTTGCTAACCATTAGTAATTTCGTTGTTTCTTACCACTGGCACGATATTTAAGGTACAACCATTCATGTGATGCAACTAAGCGCAATAACGATGAGTAAACGGAGATAATTCACATTAAATCTTGAACAATTTTTAACAAAGCTCCGTATATTAGTGGGGAATCAGGGGCCAGCTTGTGGAATAATCTTCGGGCCTAGCAGGGAGCTTCCCCTCTAGGTGGCGTGTTAATACCGCTTTATACTCATTGCCAGGGCTGAAGCCAAAAAAAATCGGTGACAAAGGTTCGAGAAAAAAAGAAAGGGATATTTTAGTTTCTGCACAAAATTTTAGAAAAATGTCTCTAAGGTGCATTTTAATCACTGCTGAGATTTGGTGCATAAAGGAGATCTACTATAGACTCGTGCTATCGTCACACCAAATGTTGCTTGGAATGTTTGGACAGTAAGATGAATGTCACTGTAAACCAATCTCAATTCGATGGTTTTGATTTAATAAATTTGGGCCTAAATTCTCGTGGCTGTAGCCAGCAGTGTGGCTTTCAGCGACCGTATTTGGCTTAAGATTTTTTGCTAAAGAGACAGAAGCACTTGAATTGCTACAATTCTTCGTTCTGAGTTCTTCCAAGGGCCAGGGCTGCACGTCAGAATGATTTCTGTACTGTCAACTGAAGCCCAGAAAAGTTTAAAATTACAGCCTTAAAACTCTGCTTTTATTGTCTCAACTAGAGTAAAAAGTTATATAAAATGAAAGAATATTGTTATTACTGGCAATATTTATTCATACGCAAAAAGATGTATTGCACGTGACAGATTTCAATATTGTTGATGTAGCTACAGTAGAAACCGACATAAGATAGCCTATGTTTTTCTGTATCAGGTTGAAATGGGTCCTTTGCTACTTCACAGTGTTTCTTAAATTACAGTTGCAAATATTGGTAAAAAACCAACCCAGAAGTTCTCAAATTTTTGTGCGGATGTAACTAATGGCCGACTCTCTCTCCCGAATATTTTCTGAAGAAATTTCCTTACGAAGGTTTTACAAAACTGGTCTTAAAAAATTCCCCGCCAATCATAAGCCATTTTATGTCATTAAATTTGACACAAACACTTTAAATTGTAGCTGTTATAAGATCTACCAGGGTGGCTGACCAGAAAACCCAAAAATGAAAAGTGTGGTTTACAAATCCCTTAACAGCTAAGCACCTCGTTATCTCAGAGAATTTTGGATAGATCTTCTGGTCCTACAAAAGAGATGCTAAGTAGCATTGAAATACATTTTAAATTTTCTGAAAAATGAAACCATGTCACGATTGACGATTCACAGAATTGTAACCAAATTTTACCTACAGGTAGGTTTGTTTGTTTGTTTCATTTCTTTACAGTGTTCAATTTAGTTTATTTTTTGACGTTGCAAAATCTTTTTCGGCACGAGAATCATTTCAGGCTCCTAAAGAAAATAATATATTATCTGTGTATAATTATTAACTGAATAGGACACTGCTTTATAAAACGTGTTGGAGAAGCATACGAAACAATGGTGCAATCTACACAATGCGTGTGCAAATCAGGGTCCTAGCGAATGCATTATTGATTGCATCTTGTCTTGCAATGGCTTTGCAACACTTTGCAACACACTTTGTGCCCTGTAACATGTCATTTATGTATTGTACAACGCAGTTATCTGCTCTCGCAACGGTTGCCTTGAAGTATAACTGAGTTTGTCAGTCTGAAGCATGCATTAAAAAGATTGGAGCCCGTTCAGTTACCAGCGCAGGACAATGACCAGAAAAATTGCACCGTTTTACGCTAGCTTTAGATCTGGAACTATAAACCTGCCATTAACTTCTAATTTGCTCTCTTGACATCTATCAAGAGATTGTATCAACAATAAAAAGACACTGCGTAATGGTTTTTTGGTAGGTGTGCCTAACAAAGTATCTTAACCTAATGACCCAATTCAGCCCTAGTTAACAGATGATGAAGCTTAAAAATAAAAAACTCTTTAATATGGGACGTATCAACGATGACATTGACAATCTTTATTGATTTCAGCTTAACCATAATTACTGTGGGATTCTATGCACTGGATTATGGATAAACGGGAAAAGTTGATATATTAACAAAGATACTATTCTACAAAGCATGTAAAAGAGAAACAAATCATTTTCATTTCAACTACTTTTTTTCTCAAGATCCTCTGAGTACGAGCCCTGGAGAATGGCCAAAATGGTAAGCAGAACAATTCACCAAAAGCGAATCAAAAGTAACGTGAGAGAAAGACTTCTTGACCAATCGGTTTAATAGGTTCTTGACCAATCGGCGACCTCTAACCTCACACCTAGTTAAAATCTCCAAAAGAGAAGACGAAGTCTTGCTGTCTACACAAGTCGGAAAAACTTCGTTTTAATGTAGACAGATTAAGTATTACCATGGAAGAACTCACTCGGGTTCTACTATTCTGTGTTTTAATACGGCATCGACGGGAAAGCAACAAGTAGGCAATATAAAACGATTCAAGTTTACAAAGAGAGTATCTAGATCCTTTCTGATATATCAAGGAAACTTGACGTAGCTTTGAACAAAATCTGGCTGAAAATCCAGAATTGTAGGATAAACGGGCTCGAATAAATAATATTTTTGCAAAAATAACTCCACTCTTTTTTTTGCTTTGCTTTTAAAGGATTAAAAATTGTTTTTTTGCAACGAGACAAGCATTGTGGGCCTACTTCAATCTGAAAAGTTTTCTGTTTCTTGTTTTCTTCGTGAAAAACCTTTCGTGAACTTTGTTGATTCAAGCAGTCAAATAAATGTATGTTATTTACGTAAACTTGAAAAAGTTAGTTACGTCTAAGCCTAAAGTAAAAAAATGCAAAAATGCAAGAGATTGTATGCAGCACCGCGTAAGTTCAATCATATATACATCCATTTGTAAATCCCTGATCATTTTAGTTGTATGATTTGTGACTGAATATAGGAAAGCCATGGAGAACTGTGTAACCATGCTTAAATTGCTAAATTAGCTTTGTTATTGCAAACTACAATAGTTGCCAAAAATACTTGGAGCAACCAACAATTTGCGTATTGTGTTTTTGATATTTTTCAATTCTTCTCCCAGATACTCCTATTTCTGCACCCCTTCCCCCTAACCAAAGTTGATAATTTAGAAAAATATCATAGAAGTCGCAGAAAAAAGCGCTCTTCCTAATCCCCTACGTTATGTAGTAAATCAACAAGGGGGAAGGGAATGGCTGAATTTGTCCTTGAAAACTGACGTTAGTGTACCAAGACTTTTGGCAAGCATTGTAGCCTGTAACGTCGCAAAAATATCTGACGAAACAAACAACAAATGTTCAAGGAATCTTGTAAGGCACTGGCACTGGAAGGCACTGGGTGAAATGCTACTTTTTGAGTGGCAGCCAATAATAAAACCGGCAGATGTGTTTTTTTAAATCAGAAAGCTTTTATTGGCTTAGGTTTCAATTCAACTCCAGGCAATAGCATAAATGGCTATCTTTCCGTATGGCTATTTTTTCATAAATGGCTATTTTTTCAGTTTTCTTATAATTAGCAAGCTAGACAATGCATTCGCCAAAACCCTAGTATACCATATTCCGATGTATTTCAGTCAGAATCTCTGATTAAATCCGACTCATAAATTCGTTATTTTTTCAACGATATTGTGTATCGAGTTTTTCGAACGGCAACGCACGCTGCACAATGCACAGTCTTGACTATTGTTTACAAAGCCTCGTGGCAAAATCTGTCACTCAAAACCGAGGGGCAAATCGCTCCTGAAAAAGGTGTACGAGATTTATAATGACTAATGATTCATTTGTGATTAATATTGATTTTTAGTGATTATTTTCATTTTTTGTGATTATTGTAAGATTAATCACAGATTTAAAAATGACCTTAAATGGCTCTCTGTGCAAATAAAACACGTTTGAACAGGCCAAGATAGGTTGAGATACACAACCAAAACAATACGTGACCCTAAACCTAAGTCATAATTCAAATTAAAGTACAGAATTTCATAAATCAAATGATAAACTGTCGTGCTAGTTGTGCAGAAAACTTTTTTAACATGCAACATGGAATTGAGACAGGTTCAGAGCAACCCCTTCATCGAAAGCAGCGATGCAGCTGCAGGTAAAATTTGAGTCACTAAACTAGCTAATTAGTGGCGAACACCTGAGGTGGGGCGAGGCCCCCAATACTTTGTCTAAAATTAAAAAATATTTTTCGATTTTATTTTCACCGACGTTTATTGTCCGAAATTTTTTCTCTGAAAATCTTTTTTCTAAAGATGTTTTTCATCACTTTCAGAAATCGAAAGAACCAGTTTGAAAAACTGAAATTTTTTTGACGGAATCTTCAGCTTTTTTATTCCTGCCAGTGACCCCGAGATGAGAACGAGGCCTTCATAGAAAGAGTTTGCTGTTGTCTTGTTCATGTCCTTGAGCGTGTTTGAGAATTCTCTAACGTGCTTTTAAAACATTTGGAGGCGTTATTCAAATTATTTCATTTTTCCATAACATAGGTGATGTTATTAAAGTGACTGATGATTTTTTGTGTGATTAATGTCATTTTTGTGATTAATTTCTTATTAAGGTTTGATTACAGTGATTTGCCCCTCACTCAAAACGAGGTTTTGGAGCAATAGGATATTGGTATCAAACAACTGAAACGAGCCAAAATATGACAAAGTACACTTCCATATCGCCTGCAGAGCGGAGTGGAAACGCTTTGCAAAAACGATATGATTGGCTCAGTTCCTTTTCTTGTAAACAGAATATAAAAGACAAGATGGTTCCGTGTTTCCATTTTAAAGCATTGTAGAGAGAGAATGCGAATGCTCACCTGATGTCTCTTTGGTAATCCACGTGAAAGCGCGCTCTAAAAGCCGCTAGATGGGCGTAATAAGCTGGGGCTGGAATGGATACCGATCTTGTGCACCTTACGTAAGTATGACAAAGCATGTAGGTCAGATTGTGAAGCTCATCTGGCTTCAAATCATTATCATCCCACAGTACATGGTAATGAGCCGGTCTGCTTGTTCCCTGTAAGAGAATTTGGTTTAAAACATGTTATCAATGCTTCTTTGAAATGAGATTTTACTCAATTTGATCGTCATTTCAAGGAGGCTTAAAGAGGGTAAAGATAATCTTCTTGCAAATCGTCTATGATATATTCCTTCCCTGCTAGGTTCTTTTTCGTTTTTTATGTTGCCCGGTTCCTTCGCATCAGAATACAAAACGCAGTCAATTCCTCAAGACAGGGAGTAAGGTTATTCTTTCCGAGTCCAATAATCCAAACAAGACAAAAGCTTGGAGGCTCTTGCGCAACCAGCATGCTTAGCGGCAGCTGTCTTGAGAAATTGACTGTGTTTTGTATTTTCATGCAGTTAGGCCGGTCTAACGAATTACTGTCGCAAGGCTTGCCGGTTGTGCAAAAGTCTTTAAAAACCACGGTAAAACGCTCAATATATGACTTGGACGATAACAAGTAAGTCTCTAGCAATTTCGGTGTTTTTCATCAAAAGATCAGCTCATTTTATTCATTTAACATCCTCGTGAGGTTCTAGACAAGCAATTAAAAATGTGTACAGTTGTCAAGAAATCAAAAAGTTACCATACTGTGGTGCAAGACTCTATTTAATTTGATCGTCATTTCATCGAAATTCACAAGTTAATGATCTTAAAATGCCATTCTTTTAGAAACTGCTCCAGTGGAGAATTAGCTTAAATTCTTTACAAAGAACAGAAAAAAAATTCAAAATTACTTATAATCATATATATTAAAAATTAATTCTAACCTTGATTCCTGCATGACTGCATAAATAAAAATCATATTCGGTAGGATGACATATTCCTGAGTCAACGGTCGTACCAGGGGGAATGTTGCCAGATGTACCCACCTAAAGAAGAAAACAAGCCTTAGATGACCCTAAATTAGATCCCTAAGAAGGTCGCTATTCCTACGAAGAAGTAACGATAAAGTCAAAGTATTTAACTGATTAATTCTTTAGAGACTTTCTATTACTGTCTGTTTCAAAGATAAATGACAATGGAGAGGGTACTCGGGAAAAAGGGTACTTTATCTCTGAATTCGGTATAAAATGGCACAGAGAAAAGTTGAAAAGAAATGTTAACGGGGAAAAAAGTCAATAAACTCAACTTAAAATCATAAAAGAAAATAAAATTCAGTTCAAAAAGAGAGACTGGATGCAAGGTACATTGTCAAAAAGCTTCTTAAAAATGTTCACG